>NW_026267190.1:1294328-1299571 GCF_000697945.3 Frankliniella occidentalis | reverse complement strand
TCTCTCTCGCCCCTTCTTTCTCTCTCTCCGCCCCTTCTGCCTCCCCCAGCGCCACGCGTCGCTTCTCTTTAGCGTTTTCGCCGTCTCAGTCCACTTAACGTTGCTTCTCCTTAGTCTAATTACTGCCAGTTTATCGCGCGCAACGCAATGAGACGGAGAGAGACGGCAGAGTTTTGTTGGGAGGCGGAGGGACGACGGGGCGTACAGTGTGAGCGAGAGACAGGGCAAAAGTGTTCCGCCTGCGCCCCGCCCCGCCCTGCACTGCAGTGCACCGGGCTGCTGCTGCAGTGTGTGCACCTGTGTCGCCGGCTGAGCGGGATTTAGTTGGAGCGCGCGCGGTCCTGGTCCCATGGTCTGGTAATGCTCGTGGTCGTGATGGTGGTGGCGGGAGGAGGAGGAGGGGGTGCTGTTGTAGTGGTTGTGGTGCTGCTCTGCTGCTGCATGGGCCGCCGCTTGGTGGGCGGAAATGTCGACATGTGTCTGTCGGCCAGGGGGGGCGGGCGCGCGGCGGCGCGCGGTGGTCCTGGCGGGCGTGCAAGTGCATGTTAGCGTGCGCGGGGGGCTGGGGGGAGATGCGCCCTATTCATGTCATCAGCCGTTAGTGGCGTGGCCTGGCGTGTGCATTTGAGGCGAAATGCACACGATGCCGCGCTCTCTGTGCCGCCGGCGCCACGGGTGACAATGCAACGTCCCATACCGCTGCTAACTTCGCTCACAAGCGCCCCCCCTTCCCCCTACTCCCATCCCACTCACCCCACCCCCCTGGCGGCCGCCCCCTCTGTTTCCACTCTCGTGTTCGCTCCGCCCGGCGCGCGGCTCACAGTGTTTTGTTTTTCTCGGCGCCGTGTTATTTTGGAGCCTGGAGAACAAAAAGCGGCGCCGGCACGCGTCCCCGCGCGTCCCCCTCCCTACCGGACAATGTGAGAGTGACGCGGGGCTAAACACGTTTCATAACTTGGGCCGTAGCGGCGGCAGAGAGAGGGGTGCTCCCTGGAGCGCACTTGATGTTTATGGAGTCATGCGATCAAGGCCCCACTTTTGCCGTGGGTTAGTGCACAGTCATGACGTGTATGCCGCGAGTTGCGGTCGGGATTGCGCTGCAGGCTGCAGCCAGCTGAGGCTGCAATGGACCGTGCCACCGCGGTGCCTTACGCGAGCTAAGCGAGTAGGCAAATCAGCCACACTGGGGAGCATGTGCAAAAAACAAAACAAAAACCACCCGGTACCTGGTGCATCTGTACTTGTTTTCGTTTCGTCGTGGGTGAGTTTTAAGTTTCAGCGCAAATTTTAGGGGACATCACTATGCTGCCATGCAGAGGTACGCAGTAGCTTTCTAATTTTTCCTGACCATATTTTTTTAGCTTTTATCTAAATATTTTCAGTATTTTGCAATTTTAATCACACCTTTGGTGATGATAAAACGCTTTAGTGATTGTTCCCGAGCATCGTCGTTATGGCCGGTGACAGAAGGCAGGGGGAGGGAAAGGGAGGGGTTGCAGAGAAAAAGTTTGGCGTCGGCTATAGTCAGCCAGCCAGGGGCCTGGGCTCGGCCACGACACTGGCTGAGCGACAGCTGCCTGCACAGGTGCGCCCGCCACTCCCGCTGCCCGGCCGAGGCCCGGTCGTCACGGGCGAAGGTGAGTGAAGGGGGAGAATAAATGCGGGAGAGCGAGCGAGAGGCGAGCAAGGAGAAGGAGAGAGGAGATGCGAGAGCAATAACATGGAAATTGCCTATCTTTTTGCGCCAAAGAAGAGAGCAAGGTGCCCCGACCCCGCCCACCCGCCAGCCAGCCCAGGCCCTACTTTGTTACAGATTCGAATCAAACTGCAAAAGAGGGATGATGGTCAGGCTCAGGCGGCGGCACGGAGCTCAAAGGGTGGAGTTTTTTTCTGTTATATAAGTTTGGTTCAAGAGCAGTGGAAAGGGCATTATTGGGAGCGGATGGGAGAGGGAGAGGAGGTGGAGCAGAGAGGAAGAGTAGGCGAAGAGGAGAGGGAGAGTAGGTGGAGACAGCCACGGGTACTCTCCTCCCGGTCTCGTAGTAGTACTTGGGTCTCGGGTCCCGGTTTAGTAAGGTCCCTGGTAGTAAGGATCGTTCCACCCACAAAACATAGGCATAAATCAGGTCTCTCTTCTCCTCTACTCCTCTCATCTCTCCCTCCCTCTCTCTCTCTCCCTCCCTCCCTCTCCCTCTCTCTCTCTCTCTCTCTCTCTCTCTCTCTCTCTCTCTCTATCTGACCCCGCTTGTTTGGCTACTGTGTTGTGCTGCACACCCGCCGCTCGCGTGAGCGCCGCGCGCAAGCCCCCGGGAAAGGGTATTTTTACCGTCAAACGACGTCATCGTGCCGGAAATCGCGTTTGTGCACTGTGTTTATTTTCCCATGCAATTCGTATAGAGATACGCGCGGAGCGGGCGTACTTCTTCTCTCTCTCTCCCTCATGCTCCCACTCCATTCTCTCTCCTTCTCCTATATCTCTTGCTCGCTCTTACTCCCACTCTCCCTGCTCTCCTTCCTCTCTTCCCTCGCCTTTTTTGTCAGGCGGTCGTTTTCACTGATGGGCTCTCAGTGAGTGCTGTGCGGTGCTACGCTGCCTGTGTGAATAGCTTTACGCCCTCCCCACTCGCCTCTTGCAGGCAGGTGCCCCCCTCCCCTCGGCCCCCGCGCCCAGCCTCCCTGCTCGTCGTTACACCCGCTATTTATAGTCGCCCTTCGCGTCCCTTTTATTGCCACACAACTTGGTCTTGTTTCCGGCTGCCAGTTTGTCATCTCGACTCGTCCGTCTCTTCTCCTCTCACCATCTCTCTCACTGTCTCACGCGCTCACTCTCTCGGCCCGTCAGTGTGCGTGCGCTTTAAAACGAATGCGATCTCTTTGCTCTCGCGGGACACTGTTTACACAAGTTTAAAGTACACTTTTAAAAGCAAGTACTTGAAATTAAATGCATTTTCTTGTAACATGTGCAAACACTCAGCTCATTGGAGTTCAACTTGATTTCAAATTCCTTATCTTATAGGTGCCGCTACTCCTAATGCGTAATGCACACTTTGAAACTGCTCACCCAGAAAAATAAATTCCTGATTCAAGGCAAATTTCGGCTTGTTTTCGCTATTTTTAGTTTATTGAAGCCAATTTTCTTGAATCGAGGAAAAAGTTTCTTCGAATTAAGAAAAAAAAATAATTAAGATAATCGTCTTGAAAAAACCAAGCCCAAGAATGCCGTTTTCTTTGTGCACATCGATTGGTATGCAACTTCAATTTGTTTTACCACTGTGCGCCACGGTGCAACAATCATGGTATAAACTGGTCTTGCTTATTCAATGCGCCGTCGCTCATTTGTCTCTCCCTCTCTGTCTGTTGCAGGTACGTATGCTACGTCCGAGTGCAGTGTGCAAGGTTGCAGGGTCGATGGACGGCCTGCGCCCCGCGTGCCGTTTGACGTCTCAGCGATCGCCCCCCAAGTTTGTTTGCTTTCCCTTCGCCCGCCCCTCTTTTCGTGACGAGTTTCTCATTACAATGGGCCGCATTGCGCACGCCAACCCGCGCCTCACCGCGGCGGCAGCGAACCCCCAAACTATAAAGATGTAAGAACTTTCAAGAACCAATGTTTGACAGAACTAAAATAATAATAAAAAAAAAAATGCAACGGGGGAAAAAAGTGAGAAAAAAAAGATCACTTTACTTTGAAAGTTAAGTCCCTGTGGTCGTACCCTAGTCGTATGGTCGGTCCTACTGCCAAGTCCTGTGTGTCGCGGCGGGCATCACGTCACGTCAGGCGGGGTGCGTGACCGTTGTCGCCCACTGCTATGGGGACGGCTGCGAGGCCGTTTGCGCCGCAGTTGTCGTTGTTAGTATTCCATTTCGGTGGAAATATATCCATCGGCAATTAGGACGCGCCCCCCTCCACTCGTTGTTATTCGTACCCAAATGAGCGCTTTGATTTACAGCATCGCGATGCAGGTGAACTGCGGCGCGCGCGGCCGCCCATAACTCTGATTGTGTTTGCCCGCGTGTTTCGAACACACTTCTTGGCCGGCGGCGGGGGCTCGCGCCCCGAGGCCTTGAGGGGGTGGGGCGCCGGGAGTGCACGGGGCGGGGCGGGGAGAGGCGCGCCTTTCATCTCCATTCTTCTAATCTCCCTCTCTCCCCCTTTGCACGCACTCCGCCTCCTTGTATTTTTAATCCTTCATCTCCCCTCTCTCCTCCCCTTCTCCTCCTCCTCCTCCTCCTTCGCGCTCCCGCAGCTGTTTTCTTCCTTGGCTCGTCCTGCCCGCCGCGCGCCCCGCTCCGCCCCTCCTCCTCCGCTGTGCCCTTAGAGATTATCTGCCGTATCTCTGCCCCGCCGTTCTACCCCACTCTGTCTGGTCTGCGAAGTGCGATACGATACTGCATGCCGAGCCGAGGCCGAGCCGAGGTCGAGCTCAGCCGAGGCCGAGCCCACGAAGCCGAGCCGGGCCGAGCTGAGCCGAAAGCCACCCTGACAAGCCCTTTCTTGGCCATTTGCTGCACCCCACGTTCCCGCAGCCAATCAGATCCAAGCCGCCGGCGCGGGGCGCTGATTTCTTGTTTATTTTTATTCCGGCTGTGTAGTTTTCTCGAGAGGGCGCTGCCGGCGTGGCCGCGGGCTCGCCCCATCATTGAGCTGGAGGGCATCGCAACGCTCTCGGGGGGCGACTCTCTGCTGCTCCGCACGGGTCGACCGCGCGGCGTCCCGGGGCCCGGCAGTATCAGAATAGAAATATTTTGTTTTGTTTTATTTCTGTCGGCGGGCGGCGGTGCGGTGCGGTGGCGGCGTTCCCCAGCGAGCCCAGCCGCCCGCCGCGCGCCTGCCGCCCTCTGGGTAGGCTCGCCCGCTGGACAGAGCTGCGGCTAGGCGGCCTACCTGGCAGGGGCTTCCCTTGGCCGCTGCCGCCGCCGCTGATCGCTCTCGCTCGCTAGCTCTCTCTGTCTCTCTCGCTCTCTCTTTAGCTCTCTTTGTTTCTCTCTCGCCCCTCCCCCAATCTCTCTCTCTCTATCTGACCCCGCTTGTTTGGCCACTGTGTTGTGCTGCACACCCGCCGCTCGCGTGAGCGCCGCGCGCAAGCCCCCGGGAAAGGGTATTTTTACCGTCAAACGACGTCATCGTGCCGGAAATCGCGTTTGTGCACTGTGTTTATTTTCCCATGCAATTCGTATAGAGATACGCGCGGAGCGGGCGTACGTTCTTGTCTCTCTCTCCCTCATGCTCCCACTCCATTCTCTCT
>NW_026267190.1:1287461-1293353 GCF_000697945.3 Frankliniella occidentalis | reverse complement strand
AGCGGGGAATGTGTGTGCCGCACACCACCGGAGCTCTCGGCCATCAGGACACCAGAGGGGCGGTTCGGGGCGGGGCGGGGCGCCCAAAAGCAGAGAGCTCGTCGTGACTCGCGCCCTGCTCCCCGTGGCTGCCGCCCCCGCCGCCGCCGGGCGTCGCGCCGTTCCGGTCCAGCCCCGGGGGTGCCGCGGGACGGGAGGGGCGCGCCCAGCCCACTTCAAAGGCCGACAATCAGCGATTGTGTAATTACGTTGTGCCGGGTCACACTGGCATCATTTTTGCTGCCCATAGGGCCCCTTTTCGTCCCACCCCGCGTGCCGCCCCTCCCCACCCCTCTCCCCGCTCCGCGCCGCTGCTCCACACTCTCTCGCACTGCTTTTTGCACAATGGTGAAGCCCTCAGCCATGCTTGCTGCTTCTTGGAACTGTACAGAGTGAGCGGGTGAGTGAGTGAGTGGAGGGAGCAGGGGGATGCGGGATAGGTCGTATCAAGGTCAGCGGCGATGATGTGCCGAGCGCGCGAGCTTGGACTTCTTCCCCCCGCGGGCTTACCCGTGGAGTTGCCTCGCTCCGATTTTTGTTTCGTTTGTCTTGTATGGCCTCCCTTCGGTCCTCGACTGACTGTACGCCTGTGTTGCCGGGCGCATCGGCAAGGTCGCCTCTGCGGGGAACTATACATGTTTTAGCTCGGTCCTAGTTGTTTGGCGAGCTCTTTTCTCCAGTCTCCCGGTCCACCCACCCCGCCAGTCCCCTACCTGCACATAATGCCCCACTTCGTGTAGGCGCGCCCGGCCGTGCTGCTCCTCGCCCCACTTCGTGTAGGCGCACCCGACCCTGCTGCTCCTCCTTGCTTCACTCCGTGTAGGCGCGCCCGGCCCTGCTGCTTCTCCTTGCTCCACTCCGTGTAGGCGCGCCCAGCCCTGCTGCTCCTCCTTGCTCCACTCCGTGTAGGCGTGCCGGGCCTTCCTGCTCCTCCTTGCTTCACTTCGTGTAGGCGCACCCGGCCTTGCTGCTCCTCCCTGCTCCACGCCGCGTAGGCGCGCCCGGCCTTGCTGCTGCTCCTCCTTGCTTCACTCCGTGTAGGCGCGCCTACCCCTGCTGCTCCTCCTTGCTCCACTCCGTGTAGGCGCGCCTAGCCTTGCTGCTCCTCCCTGCTCCACGCCGCGTAGGCGGGCCCGGCCTTGCTGCTGCTCCTCCTTGCTCCACTCCGTCTAGGCGCGCCTGGCCCTGCTCCTGCTGCCTCTCCTTGCCTCGCCCCGATATTGCCGGCGCCGCGTCGAGGGTTCGGATTTCAGTGGTGCTCTGCTGCGGTGGCGGCGGCGTGTTTGGCCGTATCGCTGCGCGCCGCAGCCAATGGAGGCTGCCCGCCTGCGGGCCGGAACGCCCCGGGACGCCCCGCAACGCCCTCCTTAGTGTGCAACGCCCTCGCGCCCCACATCCCATGTGTTGTCGCCGTTCCTCCTTTTGTCTTACTGCCACGCGCAGTTGTAGTACACGTCTCACATCTGCTGCTGCAGAAGAAGGAATGTCCTACTGATGCGTTTACGAGTCTGACGCCTCGTTCTCGTAGCCTAGCCCTTATAAATAAGTAACAAGGAGAAGCGTATCCTTACTTTTGCAAATGTGCTGGGCGCACACTTGCTACGACTTGCTATTAAAGGAGGGCGGACAGCACGCGTACTACGCGTACTCAGGGATAGGGATGTCCTGTATTTTCATGGTTACGTTTACAGAGCACCCGATAAATGTGTTAGTGCGGGAATCTTCTTTTCTTTAAACCTCTGAGGTAAAGCAGCACTCAACAGTTTCTTTTCTCATTTATTCGCTTAGCCAATCCCCCCGTCTATCATCTGTCCCCCGTCTGTCGGCCCGTCCCTCTGTACCTCCTGTCCTCTTCGTCGCTCTCCCCCCTTCATTTCGCGTCTCTCCCCGTCCGTCCTTCCATCCGCCTCTCTGTCCGTCAGCCCACCCAGCCCACCACACCGCCGAGGCCCCACTCCGGGGCTCACTTTAGCCGAGGAATTTTCAGCAATCGCCTTAATGGCCACCAAGCCTCCTCGCCTCTGATCAAAGCGGTCCACATCTGGCACCCCTCCTCCTCCTCCTCCAACACCCCCTAGCGCCTCCTGCCCCCTGCCGCCTAAACCCAAAACATGCTCTCCCCTTCCTCCCGGCCCCTGTTCCGTTACACAGCCACAGAAGACGCCCTGTGCCTCTCCTTCTGTTCGCCATTTGCAATTCTTCCCGGCCAATCAGCGGCCGATCTGAACGATCATTTATCCTCTGCCCGACCGGTGAGCCGCTTCCCTTAACTAGTTTGTCGTTGAGATCGGCTCGGTGGCCGGGCGGTGCGGCCCACTCAAGCCAGGGGAGGGCATCTCTTTGTCCTCGCCGCGTCTTTTGTCCCACTCTTGCACTCCGTCGATGCCCCCCCCCCTTTTCTCCCCCAAGCTCTCTCTCTCTCTCTCTCTCTCTCCCGCCGTACTGGGCCTGCTCTCGTCTCTAGCTTCCTTTCACTTAACTTTTATCGTCCCTCTCGCTATTTGCTCTCCACACGGCCGCGGCGCGGCCGCGCGGCGGCGTCGTCGGTGCCGCCCAGAAATGATCGTGGGAAATTACATTCCTTGTCCCGTTTTCCTTATTACATTCCTCGTACACTGTATTCCTTATTACCCGAAAGCGAGAAATACCATTTGCTGCCCCCCGGCCGCTGGAGGCGCCTGCTGCTCTTGTTTCGCTTTTGTTTCGTTCACCGCGTGGCCCCCGCCGTGCTGCCTCCGCGGGGGCACCATGCATTATTTCGACCCCGTCCCGGCAAACGCCTCGCGCAACGAGTCGAGGCGTGGCTCACGCCCGCTCCCTGTTCGCGCTCATGTATTTTAAAGCCGAGTTCACTTTTTTCCTCTCGCTCTCTCTCAGGGTTGTTAACGATATTTTATCATGTAACGACGATACGACGATATCGATACGATTTTTGTATCGATATCGTAACGCGTTACTTTTTCGGCCGACGGTGTATTGTAACGCGATACGATATGGAAGACCCGTAACGTCGCAACGTCGATACGATACAAGTGATTTTACAGTCGGACAGAAAATCACAAGGAAAAAGGGAAAACTTTGACGAACTCCAGCACATTTGAGAAAAAACTTCTCAGATTTTAAGATCTTTTCTAAAAATGAGGCAAATTCCTAGGACCCGTCTGAGGACACTTCTTCAAAATCTAAAGAGTATGCCTTCAAATATGGGAGTCCTCAGATTTTTCCTTTTTTACTCCAAAAAATCAGACATCGTGTTGACTGGGTAGCGCCATTTTCTTGTTTTAAAGCTCTTTTCCTGTTTGAGACCGTATCGTTACGACGTTACGACGATACATCGTAACGTAACGCGTTACATTTTTGATCGGAGGTGTATAGTATCGCGATACGATAACTCAGATTGAAAATTATCGTAACGTATCGCGATACTTTTTGTTTGTATCGTTAACAACCCTGCTCTCTCTTGCCTCCCTGCCGCTCACAGGTCCGGGTCGTCGACGCGTGGGGCCGCCGCGGGGCCAGACAATCGCGCCGAACGGATTACGGGGCGAGATGGAAAAGTCCATGTTCCCAGACTGGGAGCATATTTCTGTGCGCACCCAACGACAAAATACAGATTAGTCACCTCGAATCCTCGAATTGCATGCACTGACAACAAAGGTGTTAACTTTACTGATGTATACACTTTTGAGCGCTTTTGAGTATTTAAACATCCAGTCAAACACTTAAAAGTGTGCAACGTAGAGTTGAGCACGCGCATGTGCACACCAGTTGCACACTTTATTTATCAGTGTTGGCACGTTTGTCTAAAGAAGAGTGTCTTAGAAAAACGAACAACCCCTTTTACATTTGCAATTCTTTTTTTTCCCTTAAATATTATCAATATCAAATCCCGATGAAGAACGAGTGGCGCCATAGTCAGGGCCCCCGCTGCAGCATCCATCTGTTTGGATCCGTCCGTGATTAACGATGGAGTGCAGCGGACGGAAATGCAAATACCAGAGAGCCGCCGGGGGGTGGAGCGGGGGGATGCCGCCATGGTTTGAGCCACCGGGATGGCTAATCCCGTGAGGCGAGGCTGCTGGGACTTCCTTGTTCACCTGCAGCGGGGCGCGCACCATGGCCATGGCGCGGGGGTGCCGCCTAATGGTGCTTGTTTTCTCATCGTTTTGCCGCGCGGCCCAGGAAGAGATGGATAGAGTCCCCTCGGGTGTAAATCCGCTGGAGAGAGGCGCGGGAGGGGCAGTGACAGATATTGGGCATTCATTCGCCTGCTTGCTTCTCTTTCTCTTTCGGGCTGTGATTGGCTCCGGCCGCCACCCCAACCGTGGCAGCCAATCAGCAGCGCCCCTCCTCAATCCGCCCCCTCGTGCACGGCGGGAACCCAATTGTCTGGAATGTTGCACACTTGTTCGTGTGTAATGCACATGAAGTCGTAAGTGTGTGAATGTTCAAAGTAAAATTCTCATACCCTTACTCCCTCGCAAGTGTACGGTTTGAGTGAGTATTTTACACATCTACAATTGTGCGACACCCTCTCAAGCACACCAGTGCATCCATCCAGGTCCACAGGTCCATACGTATTCATTCGGGCATAATGATCAGAACTGTGGTCGAGAAGATCAATACTGCCAGCCCGTCAGCTATGCCGAGGTGCCGGGTGTTTCAGAGCAGACACCAACAGTGTTTCGGATTTGCATACTCTCCTTGGCCGCAGGCAGCAGGGGGCATGGCGCCTTACGGGGCGGAAAGGGAGTAGGCGAACCCGCAACGTTGTGGTGCCTGGTCTCATAAACACCCCGTACACTGTGAAAGCTTACGGCGATTTTCACCGTGTAAGTTATAGTGAACCACGAACACGAGAGACGATAAAGGAGGCGATCCCCCTCCCCCCTCCCTTTTAAACCGCGCCTCGGCCACAAGAAAATTCAGTGCTCTCCGTTTGTCGCCTCGCCCGAGGCTCGCCTGCTTTTTTCTGTGCGGGTGGAGCCACGGAGAAGGGCGGGGTGGTTGGGAGGAAAACCGCCTTATTTGTTTTTCTCTTAATTGGGATAATTCGTGTTGCTCAAAGAGTTTCTGCGCGCACCTGGTCGAGGCCCGAGCACCACGCCCCCGGGGGCCGTGGCGGCGGCGGCGGCGGCAGGGCAGGTCGGGGGCGGCACCGTCTCCGGGGGTGGTGGGGGGCGGTAATGTCAGAGCGGTCCCGCCTATCAGCAGCTGTGAGGAAGCAGCCCCCTCCCCTCCCTACCCGCTCGACATTAACCGGTAATTTGCTGCCACAATTAAGTGCTGCAGCGGCGGCGACGGTCCTTGGCTCGGCTCTGGATAATGCGCGCGCTATCTGCCCGCGCCGCCCCATCCACCCCAACACCCCTTCAACCATCCCAACTCCCTCAACTGCCCCAACTACCTTAACTCCCTCAACTACCTCAACTCCCTCAACTACCCCAACTACCTCAACTCCCTCAACTACCCCAACTACCCCAACTACCCCAACTACCCCAACTACCCCAACTACCCCAACTCCCTCAAAAACCCGAACTGCCCCAATTCTCTGAACTCCGCGCAACTGCGCCAAGCACCCCAACTCCGTCAAGCACGCAACAACCTCTTCAACCACCATGGCCTCTTTAACCGCCTCACTCAACCACCCCCCAACCCGTCAACTTCTTCCAACCCGTGCCGGCTCGGGGCTGCTCCTGATGCTGTTCGTGGGAAACGGCGTGTAGCAGAAGCGAATGTGGACCTGTGAGGTGAAGCAGGCTTAGCTGGCGGCGGCGGTGCCAGGCGCCACCAACACATTGCTGCGCCTGACGCTTCTGCGGGTGTGCGCGGCGCGGGGAGAACGACCCCCCC
>NW_026267190.1:1279183-1287061 GCF_000697945.3 Frankliniella occidentalis | reverse complement strand
CGCAAAGCGACACCCGCATCGCGCGGCGAGAGGCATCCCTAATGTAGTGAAATCCGGCGCGACGACTAAACCACAAAAAGTTTAAGTAATGGCCCCTGGAAAATCCGAGAATGGAGCTCCGAAACATGGCGACGCCGGGATAAGGGGAGGGGAGGAGGGGGGAGGATTTGTTTGAGCTCGGGTAGCGCTGGCTCAGGGGTCAGATATCAGACTAGATGTGGGTCAGCCACTCCACTGGGCATTCCTGCAATCGCGCTCGCTGCAGCGCTGGCCGAGTTGTTAGGCGAGTTCTCATGTGAACCCCCCCGCTGGGAGGGAGGGGGCGGGGGGATGACAAGAGGGTACATAGGGTTTGTCGAGGTACGTTCTCGCTCCTGCTGTTGGTTATGGTGGTGTAGTTTTGCATGTGCAACCCCGCTCGAACCACCACCGGAAGAAATGGCTGCAGTTGTTTTGTGGTGAAATTGAGCTGCCAAAAGTTGGGCCGCAAATGACATCCCGCCTGCCGTAAAGGCTGGCCAGCTCCATGTCTGCCCGGACGGCGCCGTTTGGGTAGGCAACCTGCGGGCACTTGTGCAACGAGGGAGCAGTGTTGCCTACCCAGGCAGGCGTTTTACGCTACGCGTCGCCGCTCCGCTGCACTTAGCGCCGACCTTGCCGTCGTTCCCAACTGGAAAAAGAAAGATGATAGTTTAGTTGTCTTTTGGAAATGTGCTTGATAAAGGCACTCTTTCAGTGCCTTTACAGAGGCATTGAACTAGAAATATCTTTAACACCTCTGAAAGGTGTAACTTAAGAAATTTTTCATCTTAATTTCTCTCTCTCTTTCTCTCTCTACTGTGAGGGTGTGAATAAGGTCTGCGCGCGTGTAGGAAGCTCCGAGCGTCGTGGTGGGGCGTCGGCGGCGGAGGTGTTTGCAGAGGAGGCGACCCCCTTTGAACAAACTCGTCTGCTGCCGCGGCGCTGCGGTGGGGCGGGGTGGCACCCGCCGGGAGGTACCTGGAAGGTACCCGGGCCGTACCCTGGGGTTACCGGCGGGCACTTTAAATGAGCGGGACAGGGCCGAACAGGGCAGATTGCCTCGCGGAGTTTGCTGTCTATGCGGGTAGACCATGGAATAGTTGCAGCACTGCGGCTGGCACGGTGGGTAGCGCGGGTACGCGCCACCGTGCTCCTTGCGGGACCAATTTATCCCTCCACTCTAAATAGGACGCTCCTCGGGGGACGCGCTGCTCTGCCCCGCCCTGGTCCTAGTCCCGGACGCCCAGGGTCACACCGCTCTACCGTGCCGTCGCCGCTCCCACGGGTGCACCCCCCTAACCCCTTTCATCCACACCGTACCTGCCCTCTGATCGGCCACGGCCACGGGCTTGCGATAGTAATTTCACCTCCGAAATTTGCCATTCAGGGTGGGTGTTCTCTAAGTTCTCTTTCTTGTTATGCTGTACCGCTTGCAGTCGTGTGGACGGGTTGCATTATTTCGTACAGGCACTCTATAGACTATATTAGCACCGTCAAAACTTGCGTAATTAGCACTTTTTTCCAGTGCGTTGTATATGCAATTAGTATGAGCTAATTGCCAGCGGTTTAGCTTCTGATTGTCGGTCTGTCCCCGCCCCCACTCGTCTGCCGCAGCCGTCGCCTCCTAGACAAACTCTTCATCCCCCGGTGCCCCTCCTGTAGGCCGCTGGCTCCTTCCGCCCTTAGATTTCGCCAAACTTTTAATGAGTGATTCTGACAGGGTAGGGCGGATGGCGCCAGCATCTGGTGCGACAGTGACCGGAGCCACGGCGCCTGTAGGCGGCCCGGGAGGCCCCGCGGTGCTCCATGTCCGGAGGTCTGGGACCGGACCAGGGCGGGACCGTACCCGGGCGGCGCCGGGCTCCTGCAGATGGGGTCTCGAGGTACACTGCGCCATATTGAATTAGACGTGTTGCATTAATTGGGCGGGGTTCAGCGTCACTTTAGTATGGGCTCGGCGGTGTACACAATATTTTCGAGTATGCACGCCACCCCTCATACCCCCCGGACAGTGAGAACTTTCGCCTGTTTGCTATTTCTTTGTTTCTCGCGACCCCAAAAAAGTTACCGCGGCGGCGGCGGACTTTCGATATTTTAATATCGCTCCGCCTACATAGGAAAATAAAAATAATAAAATAAGGGGAAGACGTAAAAGGGTCCACGTGTGTGCTGGCTACGGGCGAAGGGTAGGGGGGGGGGGGCACCTTCTTGTAGATGTGATGAAAATGTATGTAAGGCCTGGGGTGGGGGTGAGTGTTACGCAGCGCCCCGCCACGCCCCGCCACGCCCCGCCACGCCCCGCCACGCCCCGCCACGCCCCGCCACGCCCCGCCACGCCCCGCCACGCCCCGCCACGCCCTGCCACGACGGGCAACGTCGCAGTCCCTTGACGACGCCGGGCGAGTGAAATGCCATGTACCGTGAAAAACGTCGCGACGACTAGAGCGGCGCGTAGTGGCGCGGCATCAAGCACGGGGAGTATGACATGCGAGCAACCGCGCCCGGGGGAGCAGCGGCGCCGTGGCGCCAGCGGGAGGGCCGGCGGGAGAGCCAGCTCGCGCGCGCGGCGGAGGTAGGGAAGGACGGAATGGAAAGGAAATTGTTCGATGATAATATTGGTCTTTCCCAACATGGCTCCGCCACGTAGTAGCGGCTCTGCTCCTGCGCGTCTCCTTGCCTGCTGAATACTGTACCGCTCAAGTGCGGTCTCGGAATGGTCGTCAGCGCTTGGTTTGTGTGTGCGTGTGTGCGTGTGTGTGCAAAAGGGGAGTGGGGGGGGGGGGAGGGCTCTTCTGCTGACAACGATATTTGGCCCAGGATTGTCGAGGATTAGGGCAGATATCCACCATTTGTCTCGCATAGCCAATCCAAGTCGCCATCAATAATCCTACTGTCTCCCTCCCCCTCCCCCCTCTCGCTCCCACTTCTCTCTCTCTGTCCTTTCTCCTTTCCCTCCCTCGGCCCGTCTCTCTCCCTGGCTTTTTCCACTCGCTTGCCTGTAGCTTTGCTGCTCTATCAATGCCTCATACACTCCCTGCTCTCTCGTTCGCCGTGAAAACCAGCGGGAGAGAATAGAGAGCGGCAGCAGCAGCAAAAATAAAAAGGATCCAGAGGGAAAACGCAAACTCTTATGATTTTGGCCGTGATATGGTTTTGGCGCGCCCTCGCGGACAAGTGAGCGATGAGTATGTGCTTCAGCCCAGGCAGAGCGAGAGCGGAGATCCATCTAGTACAGTCACGATGAGTTGTTTTTATTTTTAACGGTATTTTTACTCGTTATACCCGGCGGTATCATGGTATCATCTTTCAGAGTTTCAGTTTCAAAACCAACACATCGTCTCCGGTACGTTTTGTAATAATATATTCTTACCTTTTCTAGTTCATTTTGTCCCAAGACGGCGAAACCAATGTATGAAAATTCAAAGGAAAAATGGAAAACTTTTAGGAACAATCATACTTTCAAGAAAAGTCCTCAGATTTTGAGGACATCTCTTATAAGGATGAGAGAACGAGGAGATTTCCTCAATATAGACAACAATTTCTTAAATATATTGGGAGTTCCGCAGAGCTTTCTCTTTTTACCGAAAATTTCTTAACCACGTGAATACTTTTAATTTTCCTGAAGGCTCACCACAGTTGTTGCGAGCGTTGTTAAGCCAAGCTTGACGTTATACCAGCAATCGATCATGAGTGATAGTGTAAAATGGAGCATTGCGTATTTTAGCCGTGTGGTGACGTGTGGAGGAGCAAGAGTGGAGGTGCTCTGTGAAGGCCTCTGCGGCTTGCGGCGGCTGTGGGACGGGGGGAGCCAAAGGCGTGGGCTTCCCGGAAGCCCTCTCCTCTTCACCCTCCAGCTCGCGCCGGACCTCGCGCCGGAGCTGGAGTGAGGTCAAGTGGGCGGTCTGGTCTGGTCCGGTCCAGTCCAACCCGGCCCACGCCTCGCCGGTTCGTCGCGTTACTGTCTGACCCACACGCTTTTGTGTGCACACAATGCATGCAGCAGAATGCGTCCGGGGACGGTGAAAGTGACGGGGAAAAGGAAAGGGAGGTGTGGGGAGCTCGCGACGTGCCTGAACCCGCGACACCATTGCGATTGGCTGCCTGGCGCCGATGAATATTCAAAGCAATCAGTGTTCCGCCGCTCAGCTTTCTTTTCCTTTTATTTATTAATTATTATTATTCCTTTTTACACTTCTTCTTCTTCTCCTTCTTCTTCTTCTTCCTCTTCTTCTTCTTCTTCTTCTAAGTAGTTCTCATCTTGGCTCATTTGGCGTTTGTTCCAAACTTGACGTGCTCTGAACGCGAAAACATTGTTCGACGGGAACAGGAAGGTGGGTGGTGGTGGTGGTTGTCCGGCTCGGCGTCTTGTTGAGTGATCGGTAACCTCTGAGAACACAGTCGCCGACACTACCCCAACCCGACGTTTAACAACTTCCACAACTTATCTAAATTAGATGGGATAGTATTCCCCCAAACCTGACGTTTACAAGCACATCCCTTGATGTTGGTCCGTTTTACCATTTCATAGTGACGTCTTTTGAATCTTTCAGCTTGAAGCATTGCCTTGCAGCTTACAACTTGCCAAACATTCATGGCAATTTGCAAAGCATTATTATTTGCACCTTGCATAGTGTTTTAATGCTTTCAAATCGTTTGCCAAACGCGACATGCGACATTTTAGTCAATGTGCCAGCCGTGTTACAGCTGTTGCAGATTGATTTATCGACAGGCTGGTCACGTTCCTGGTTGTTCTGATTGAAGTGGCTGTACCTGTGCGTCTCTGCCTATCGACGGCCGTCCAACTCGAACCGCGGCGGCATCGGTATCAGTGGTCATAAAAAATGCTATGGGCTCGAAAACCTGCTCTTGTCCTGTCTTCCGCGCTGGATTTGTCTTTTCGTTTGTTTTGTTTTGGTTTTGTTTTTTGTATTTTGTTCACTGCAAAATGCTTGCAAAGAATAGGTTCGTATTGCAAACTATTTTCTTTGCAGCTTGCAAAGAATTTTCAAGCATCGTAATACGAACTAGTTCTTCGCAAGCTTGCAAACTATTTCTTTGCAATGCAAACACATTGTTTGCAAGCATTCTGCCAGCTTGCAAAGAACTTCTTTGCAATACGAACTAATTCTTTGCAATACAATGCTCACAAATTCTTTGCAACGTTGCAAAGAATATAGTTTGCAAGCATATTACAGTGTTATCTTGTGGTTTTTAACCCTTTTCTTATTCCGCTAAAAGACGTCTACTGCCCGTGTGAGAAAGAAAGGCTGAACGTGGACCGAACTGTGCCAGAAAATTAAGAGCTTGTTCAGACCGCAGTAAGACGCCAGTCAGACGCCCATCGGTCCGCGTTCAGATCGTGTTTAGAGCTCGAGACGTTTACCGGAAGAGTTTGAACGTGGTCTGATCCAGGTCTGTCTGTGGTCTGACAGGCACCTGAAGTCGGTCTGAATGCGGTCTGAAAATTCGCTATATTCAGACCGTGGTCGGACCTCGCTCAGGCGCGAGGCAGGGCCGGCAAGGCCGTCTGAAACGCGTCTGAATCCGTTCGGGCCTCAAAAAATATATATCGTCACAGGCCCGGCTGCTGCCGGACTGGGGCGAACCCGTCGCCAGCAACGTCGTCTGATTCAGAGTCCGTCGCTCTATCCACTTGGCCAGAGTGAACACGCTGGGCGAGGAGGGCGAGCATGGGTCCACTAGCTCCGCTCGGCGTCAGCGCGGCACATACTAAGCGCTTTCGTTTGACTTTGCCTGCACACTTCGCGACGCCTATGCGATGCGCTGTCTGTGAGCGTGCGAAGCGTGCGTATTGTGCGGCGCATGGCATCTATTATTACTACTCAAACCCGTATACAACTCGAGTATCCGCTCGCTAGCGAAGAAACCAAGTCACGCAGGTACCCGACCGAATATTATTAAGGAATCGTCCGTAGAGCAAATGAAAACCCTAATAGTGAGTGCTATGTGCCGCACAATACGCACGCTTCGCACGCTCACAGACAGCGCATCGCATAGGCGTCGCGAAGTGTGCCGGCAAATTCAAACGAAAGCGCTAAGTATGTGCCGCGCTGACGCCGAGCGGAGCTAGTGGACCCATGCTCGCCCTCCTCGCCCAGCGTGTTCACTCTGGCCAAGTGGATAGAGCGACGGACTCTGAGTCAGACGACGTTGCTGGCGACGGGTTCGCCCCAGTCCGGCGGCAGCCGGGCCTGTGACGATATATATTTTTTGAGGCCCGAACGGATTCAGACGCGTTTCAGACGGCCTTGCCGGCCCTGCCTCGCGCCTGAGCGAGGTCCGACCACGGTCTGAATATAGCGAATTTTCAGACCGCATTCAGACCGACTTCAGGCGCCTGTCAGACCACAGACAGACCTGGATCAGACCACGTTCAAACTCTTCCGGTAAACGTCTCGAGCTCTAAACACGATCTGAACGCGGACCGATGGGCGTCTGACTGGCGTCTTACTGCGGTCTGAACAAGCTCTTAATTTTCTGGCACAGTTCGGTCCACGTTCAGCCTTACTTTCTCACACGGGTGCTGCTCGCTGGCGTTGAAACCTTTTTATTGGATTTCTCTGGCCGAGTGGCCGCCGCTGCTCCGGCTCGCTCCGACCGTTGGTCGGGCACGACGCCCTTGTGCTCTGCGTTTCACCTGCCATTCTCGACATTCCCCGGAAGGCGGCACGCCCTGCCTCTTCCCCCCTCCCCTGCCCCCACCCCCCTTTCCAGCCGAACCCCATAGCCCTACTCCGCCGGGGCGGAACACGGGGAGAAAGAGACGGGGGTCTCATTGGCTCGTGCGCGATGTCGCGGCTGTCCGCGTCGGGGCGCGTGGACCCGAAACACATTTTCATTTCCTCATCAGTGGGCCGCACAGTCAGGGCTGGCAGGGGGACGATGATTTGATCCTGGCTGCCTATGCGGCTGCAGCCGTGGGGTGTGGGTGTGACTGGGCCGGGGGGCCCTCTGGCGGTGGTGGCGCTGGGGTGCTGTGGTTCGGTCGGTATAGGGTCCAAGTGGCCCTGACGAGGCGAGGCATTCGGATCGGAACGCCGCCCCGCGCCGGGCCCCTGGCCCCGGCCCGCGCCCTCCGGCCAGCTCAATCAAGGACGCGAGGAGGAGGGAGGAACGAGAGTCTCTTTGCGGTCATCCATCATGCCGTCGCCCGAGTACCGCGCAGCTCTTGCTACACTCTTGCGGCTCTCTTTTCATCCCCCTGCTTGTTCGCTGCTCCGCTCTGTTCTCGCGTCTCTCGCCTGACGGCGCCGTGGTGCGGTGGTGTGCTGTGCGCGCCCGGCTCGGCGGCGGGATCCGGTCGTCCTGCTGGCCCTCCCCGGCAGCGGAATGCAGCCTCTTGTGTCAGTTTGACCAGCACTCGCGCGCCGCACTCACCCCCGAAAACCCCCTCCGGGCCGCTCCTGCTTCTCTCTTCTTTTTCGAGGCTGTCAGCCCCCGGGGGCGGCGACCACCCTTCACCCTTCTCTCCCCTCTCCTCCCGCCCCCTGCGATCGTTTACCCCAATGCCGGGGTGTCGTGTAACCCTCCCCCCAAACCTCCCCCCAACGCCGCCATGCGGTGTGTGTGCGGCGCGCGGGTTTGATTTTATTATTCTTCATATTCCTCTCCTCTGCCTCCCCTTTAAACATTTGTCCGCCGCTCGCCGCGCTCCCTTCCAAACACGCGCGGAATGTGATGCGGCGGGGCGGGCGAGCTGGGGTGGTGGCGAATATTACATCCACGCGCCCGGCGCCCCGCCGGCCCCGCCTTTTGTTTCAGGTGGGCTCTGTGTGCGTTTATAGCCCTCTCCCTCTCCCCGTGTCTCCGTCATTCGCACACCTGCACCTCCCCCCC
>NW_026267190.1:1277280-1279013 GCF_000697945.3 Frankliniella occidentalis | reverse complement strand
ACTTCAAACTTCAAAAAGGGTTATGGTGTTATACATAATACCCGGTCGTTGGTTTTGAATTTGCTGGTTGGGCGAGCGAAAAACAAACAAAATGGCGGGACTAACGGCGCATCAAGAAGTACGGCGATGCAGCGGTTGCACAGTCGCGGTGCATCACATGCGCGTCCGTCAGTAGTGGTGCACTCACTCCCAGTGCAGCACCAGCAGCGCAGCGCGAGGCCAACAAACACTATACCCGCTTTCCCCCGCGGGACTCGTGCGCGAAATGGAAGCGAAACCCCCCCTGCTGCTGCACCTCCACTCGCTTGCCGGTTTGCCATACTGTTTGCGCCATACGTGCAACGTGCAACCCCCACTTCAGCACGTAGGAAAATGGCCGCGCGACTACATAATGCACACAAGCGGATATATTTCACTGTGTGCTTGATGTGCCCGGCGCCGCGCGGTCGGCAAACATGTGGGGCGCGCCGTCTGCGCGTGTCCAATTTTTCGTCGGGGTCGATGGATTTTTCACCTTAAGCGTCGACCATTAGCCCGAGCAGGTGGCGGCGCGGGGGCGTTGTGGCGGCAACTAGGCGATTATTGACCCGCCCGCCCGGTCCTGCGCGGCGCGGCGCGGGGAGAGAGAGAGGTGGCAACTCTATTAATAAGGCAGCGTGTGTTTAGAGAGAGAGACCCCCCTCGCCCCGCACCGCCCGTGTGGCCCGCGACCGTCGATTAGAGCCCAAGTGGAGGACTGCTGCTGCTGCTGACCGCGCAGGTCACTGCCGACATTAGCGGGTCACTATAAGAAAAAAATTCATACACGCACTAAACCTTTTGCTAAAAAATTTGCTTAGTGACTTCTAACGTTTTGTGCTGTTGTATTTATTAACAAAAATTCTTTAGTATTACTAATCTTCTTCCTGGGTTTACGAGTGCCATTATTAAAATACGGAAAATTTTCTAGTGAAGACTTTTGAGTGCAGATTAAGATTATTCTTTGAATGTGGATGTTATGACCTGATACCCGCCGCCTGGAAATTCCAACACTTTTTTCAGTGCCTTCCGAGGCTGGGCCCAGGCTGGGGGCAGCGGGGTTGGCAGCAGCCTCGTTTGGCCCGTCAGTCAGGGGGGGCTGCGTTCGAATTCCGTCGGGGAAAGGAAAGAGGAGGGCAAGGAGAGGGGGGCTATCGCGTTTTTATCCGGGCGGGTGGCTTTACTTCGGACTGGTACAGCCGGGGACGCCTCGGATGCACACGGCTGGGGGGACTCAATTCCAGTGATCAATCACCTTTCTGTCAGGCTGTAGGGCGAGGCATGGCGCGGGGCGGGGCGGGGGCGGGGAGGTGCGAGGTTACCTACACAGGCTCCCTGATATGAATACCAGGGCAGACTAGGGGGTAAGGGGCGGGTGACAGGGGGGTCGGCTTCGCGGAACGATCAATTTTCGTGTCGGTGTCCCCAACGAGGCTGGCGCGGCGGCGGCGCGCCGGCCAATCGGATATCGGCCGAGATTTGTAAAGGGCCGGCGTCGTTACGCCGCGCCGCCCCGCCTTGTAACGCGGTCCTGACCGAAAACATTTTTTTTCGGAGTCCTACAAATGTGACTCTTGGCGTCGGTGACAGCCACACGCCCCCACACCACCGCTTCCTCTCTCCGCCCCTCCCTCTCACCTATCCACTCTCTCACTTTTTCTCTCATCTTCTCTCCCTCTCACTTTTTCCCTCGCCATCCCCCCTCCCCTCCTTTC
>NW_026267190.1:1275422-1276945 GCF_000697945.3 Frankliniella occidentalis | reverse complement strand
AGTCGCTTCCAAGCCGCCTTCGAGCCTAGCCACTCCCCGCTCACCGGCACGCAGACAGGCAAAGAAGGAAGGAGCCAAACAGCGTCTGGGAGATGAGGGGGAGGAGAGGGGACTGGCTGGTTGGCGCCAAGGGTATCGAGGAGGAGAAAAAAAATGGCTGGGCGGGCCTCTCTGTCACTCTGCCGGCCTCTGCCGCCGCCTCGGTAAATGTTTTCTTTGTCGAGCGCTTGGGGACTTGGCGGGCCGGGGGCCTCGCGGCCACTCTGCTACCCTTTTCGTCGGGGACGGGTCGCACTCTCTCATACACAATACCTACACTCTAAGAAAAATTACAAATTTGTGTATCAAATTTGTTACAGTTTTCTGTATCCGGGCACTGTGATACACCAATTTCCGCCCCTCCCTCTCACCTATCCACTCTCTCACTTTTTCTCTCATCTTCTCTCCCTCTCACTTTTTCCCTCGCCATCCCCCCTCCCCTCCTTTCCTCCCCCTTTTCGCCTCCCTCGCGCTCCCCTGAGACGCCGACTCTGGTCGTGGAAATTGGCCATTCGTTACCGTGCTGCCCGACTGGCTGCTACCTTTTGCGCGCGGGGGGAGAGGGGCAGGCGGAGTCGGGGCCAAGGCCGGACGACTCGCCCCGACCGGAAGTAAACCTGGATGAATATCCGGTTATCCTAAACCCTTGGCGTCATCTCTGCCCCGGGCTTTGCACGGCGGGCTGGAGCAGCGCGGGTCGAACTGGGCTAAGGTCCCTGGGCCCCCCTACCCTTCGCTTCTCGGTCCCCACGGCTGGGGGTGAGGTGAAATTAGTTCAGGGACCGGCAGTGACCCCCCCCCCCCCTCCCCACTGCTCGCCCCCCCCCTTCCCCTGGCGTGGCCGTCCTTGGTTCGAATACCCGTGTGTTTGCAGGGGTGCGTTCCACCCTAACGACAGTATGATTGCTCGGGCCGCCACGCCACGCCGCGCTATGCGCTCTGATTTAGGCCCCTCTGCTAGTCACTTGCGGCCCGGTCCCTTATCAGTTGATGGAGTGCCTACGGAGACGCCAGGTCGGTCCCAGGGGGGAAAGGGGGGGAGGGGGAGGCTGAAATCATGGGGGCAGGGCGATTGGCCAACCTCTCTCTCTGCCCACCTACGCCCCCCTCCCCGCACTTCCCGTCCGCCTTTTTTCTCCCGCCACCGACGCCCACGTCACTTCCGGCCTCGCGAAGGTCTGCTTTGACGTGGACGTCCGTCCCCGTGCCGCCCCCGTGCAAGCCTCGCCTCCGTGTGGCTACCACCCCCACACGCCGCGCCAGCGCGCACGGCGCCTCGCCTCGCGCTGGCGCTGCTCTTTGCCCTTATCAATGTGATGAATGGTCATTGTGTATTCTCCCTCAGGTGCATCACATGCGCGTCCGTCAGTAGTGTTGCACTGCTCTCACTCCCAGTGCAGCGCCAGCAGCGCAGCGCGAGGCCAACAAACACTATCCCGCTTTCCCCCGCGGGACTCACGCGCGAAATGGAAGCGAAACCCCCC
>NW_026267190.1:1270756-1271139 GCF_000697945.3 Frankliniella occidentalis | reverse complement strand
CGAGCACCTGCGAGTATTTTCCTCGTGTTCCAGAAGTTTTTTTAGTGTGTGCTTTGTGCCCGCTCTCGAAGCTCATCCTCCTTGGAGCCGAAATGCGAATGTAGCCCCTATGGCGCCCAGCATACCGTGAAAAATTTATCTGTCGTGTAGATTCACATACTATTTTGCAACTTAAACTGTATATGTAGTGTGCAATTGTCCACTTTTAATTTGTCATTTTATGACGGACATCATGTAAAATTTTCCCGTACAACCTAGAACAAATTTCCACAGTGCACCGTCCCCCGTCCACGGGGGGGAACTGCAATGGGACAGAGTCCGACGCTTTAGTTGTTGATGTTTCCCCTTGTTCTTGTTGGCCATCCAAATCCTGTCGGGCCACT
>NW_026267190.1:1269080-1270693 GCF_000697945.3 Frankliniella occidentalis | reverse complement strand
GGGGGAGTGTTTGGGAACGAAACGCCTCCATCATCACGGTCTGACCTGACTCTCGGGGCGACGATTGGCAGGAAGGGAGCGCCACAAATCAATGACTTGTGACCTACTGCCGAGCAATGAATGCAGTGGACGGAGAGAGTGAGAGAGAATGAAAGTGTATGTTCTGAATTATATGGTCCTCCATATCGACGTCGCCATACACGCTGAAAAGTGACTGCTTAGTTTCCAAGCAAAAGTGGTAATTTTCAAGCAAAACGTGCCTGTAACTTACCACATATTTGCTTGGAAAGCAAGCAGTCACTTTTAGCGTGTACGTGGTGTGTGTATGGGCCATAGTCATGGGTTGTGTGGTGAGAAAAGACACGGAAAGAGACTTACTCCTCCGGAGAGCCAACATAGCATGTGAGGGCTGACCGTTTAGGCTTACTGCTCTAGACTACCTGGTTTTCACGACGGTATTATTTCATAACACAATGCAAATGCAAATGCTTTCTGACAGTAAAATTTCGTTTTTTGGGGCGTTGTACCTTTACACACAGTAGAGTCGAAAACAACCCCTACCTTAGTTTTCCATCATCGTGCAGAGAGAATGGAGGACATAGAGGCGGCAGTGAGATAGAGCGAGAGCACTCACTGATACGGGGCTTAGGCCCAGTGCTCTCATTGATGGCGCATGAAATGTAAATGCCCTTGGGATGGAGGTGGCTAGACCAGGGTATACAGGCGGCTAGAGGCACGCCCCGCCGGCCACACGGAATGCCTAAGTGGCAAGTGTGCCACCCTGGCCTTGGACGTGGCGCACTTCTCGCATTGGAACATTTACGTCGTGTGCTGCGTAAGCGTTGGCAGTTATTGAATATTTTTGCAAAAGATAAAGGACATGAGAACAAAGAAAAATGTGAACAAACCGTTTTTCTCTTTTAAATCGGTTTGGTGGGGAATTGGAAAAAGTTGATCAATTTTATTTAATACATTTCTTGAGCTGTTGACGTCGATGCTGGTGAGAAGATGGCGTGGTGATGTCGTCGAACTTCGATACGAGGGCGTAGCGGGCTAGGCTAGGCTACATGCGATATCTACCCGACACCATCCGCCCGCTGAATATTTAGCGCGTAATTTAAACTCTCCATAATTAGTGCAAGACACAGGAGCTGCCGGCTACTGGAGCTGGTTGGCGTGGTCTTGCCGGCCTCAGGCCTGCTAGCACCTGGCCTTGGGTTGACGGCTGATGAAGGAATAGATATAAGACATGTTCGATATGGGGCATGTTCGTATTTTCTTATTTGTACACACGAAATGAGTGAGGATCGAGGTGAAAACCTTAATTAAACTATCTATGAACTGAACATCTGCGGTCAATTTTGAGATACAATATTGAAACTTCTCCGAAAATCCAACTGTAGAACAGTCTCTCTTCTTTGACGAGAGTATAGAACAAGATCCCGATAGGTTTTGTACAGAGGTTTTCTTTGCTTCCTTATGTATACTATCAAAACTTTATATCGCAGTGTTTATAGGAGAACAAGCACACCTGCTCCGGTGAGCAGCTCCAGGAATTACGATGAGGTGAGATAGAACTCTTCTTGTTCAGAGAGAGAGAGAGAGAGAGAGAG
>NW_026267190.1:1267931-1268842 GCF_000697945.3 Frankliniella occidentalis | reverse complement strand
AAGGCGGGGTAGGGGGTGGGGGGATGAGACTGGAGGGAGGCGGGAGGGCGCAGGTAGATAAAAGCCCTGGCGAGCAATTAGCGCTCTTGACGACGGGGAATCAAGGTAAACGAGCTGAATAACAAAACCGGACAGAGACAGCGACTGGGGGCAAAGTTTGTGATCGCTCTCGCTGTGCACAGCGTGGCGGCCAGAGTTAAACAACTGTCCTCGGGGCGAGCCGCGCAGCCGCGCCCAAATTAAAGCAGTCTGAAAGTAATTTGGATCGCAATGCGTAGGAGTGTACGCGTCGGAGTCGACAAAGCTTTTCGTAGAAACGAAAAATAAAAATATACTTCTACCACTAAAGTGGGCACATGGACCTTGGGAATGCTGACGATAACTCCGACTGCTGCTCATCCCGGCCGCTACTATCTGCGCGGACGGAAGCGGGAACCTCGTTCCGAAAAAAGTACCTCCTCGCCCTGCCGTCAGCGGGAAGTGCGAAGGCGATGGGGCGCCGCCTCGGGTGCGCCGAGGAGCTATCCAGGGGCGGGGGGCTGATGATGTGAGTGGTGCTGGGAGCCGGGGGAGGGGGCCAAGCGAAGGGCGACTTGTGACGGCGCCAACGCCGTGTTCGAAGACTGGGGGCGGCGATGCCAATTAACAAAGTGATTTGAGTGAGAGGGAAAGTGAGGAACAGAGGGGTGAAGGGGGGTGGGGGAGAGGGTGACGACGGAGGGAGAGAAAGCTGATGGATGGCGTCATTTCCTGGTGGTGAGATAGCTGGGCAAAAGCTAGGCGGCGAGGTGACAGAGAGAGAGAGGGAGGGAGATGGCAGGGCAGGGCAGGGCACGCGGGGGGCAGCTGTGGTCTGCAACGAGAGAGGAGTTGGGAAAGCCGCAAAGGACCAGATGACGTAGAGAGAGGGG
>NW_026267190.1:1256107-1263097 GCF_000697945.3 Frankliniella occidentalis | reverse complement strand
CACCATATAGCACCAAGCGAGGGGGTGGCGACGGGCCGGTGCGCAGGGCCGCTGGATCGTGCCTTGCAAGTTCAATAACGGTACGCCGCACCGAGTCCGCTGCAGGGCGTGCGGTCTGACCAGCTGGCCCCGCCCCGCCCCGCCGCGCCCCACCCTCGCGACCCCGGGGCCCCCCAGGGCGTGTTGTGCAAACGTGGTTATGGCCCGCACATCATTCGCAGATTGGGGTCCCAGCCGGTGCCTGGCGGTCCCTGCGCCGCGCCGCTGGCCGACCAGCTCACCTCTGCTAATTGCTGTGAAATGATAGTGTGTGCGGTCCGCCGGCGCACGGCACCTCGCCCTGCTGCTGCTGCTGCTGCTGCTGCTGCTGCTGCTGCTGCTGCTGCTGCTGCTGCGGGTAACTCTCCCTCGACCGCGGGCGTCGTCCTCGTGCCCTCGGCCGGGACAGGACTTCACCCCTTCCCCCCTGCGCAAACTTAATCCAGGACGCCGATGAGGTGAGCGTCCGGGACTCCCTGCGCACACAGTCCTGCCCGGCGGGCCCCGGCCGCGGCCGCCCGAGCCAAGCCGGGCTCAAATAATCCTCTCCCACGGCCGAGGAGAAGAAGGAGGAGGAGCTGCAGGAGAAACTCGCTGGTTTTGTCTAATTAGATTAACCAACTCGGCGGAAAGGAAAAGTTTTTTGGGGCGGCAAAGGATGGGGGAAGCGGAAGCGAGGGGGCTGAGGTTTGCGTTCAGTCGACCGCCTCCAGGAATATGTAAGTCGTGTGTGAGCGCGGACGCCACCGACGCCTCGGCGTTGAGGACGGTTCTGTCCCTCGCGGAGCACTCAGCTAGTAGAGTAGAAGTTGCACTAGACTCAACTGAAGTCGAGCACGACGTCGCGTCGCCACGGCGCTGCCAGCCTGCGTTACGTGCAACACGCCCAGGCAGGGGGGAGTCGGGGGGTCTTGCGGTTATGAAGGAGACGGTAAATTAAACGCAAACATTGAGCACACCTCAACCCCCCAGCATAGCCCGCTTGCGTGCGGGGAGAGCGCGGGGGCAAGAGGGGAGGGGAGGGAAGGGCTCGCTGGTGGAGAGTGGCGCTGGATAGGCCCCGAGCAGCAGCAAGTGGCTGGACAATCGCGAGAGCAGTAGCAAGCACCAGGTTGGTGTGCAGCCTGCCTGGAGCCTGCACCACACACTCCGTGAGTGTTGTTGTTGTCGAGAAGGGTAGCCGGCCGACGCGTGCTCCAGTGCCATTGCACCGCCAGGCCCGGGACAGCGTGGGGGTCGATAGGGGCGGGGCGGCGATAGCCTGGCCCGAATTCATTTTGAATGGCTTTCTTGGGGCGTGCGCCGCCCCCGGCCCGAGCAGGGTAAGACGGAGAAAGAGAGGGAGGGGCGGGGAGCGGGGTGCTGCTGGGTGCTGTCTTTTCAACATAACTTTTCCTCTGCTTTACCCCTCCTCGCGGGCCCACGCCCGCCCACGCCCGCCCATGGTCTGGCCCGAAGGAAGAAGCCCGATGATGTCGTCTGGACTGAACCGTTTCGGAGGAACAATCATCGGTCCCGCTCTCGCTTTTGCTCGTCTTGTAAGTGCGATTGTCGGTCCTCTATACAAAGTTATGGCTTTGATCGGCGTGGAGCTCGTCAGGCCGGGGAGAGGGGCACGCCAACCCTGCCAAGCCACGCCACGCCCGCGTAATTTCTTTTCCGTTGCTATCGGCTTGTTTTTTGTGCTCCGATTCGCACGCCCCCCACTACTCCCCTCCGCTGCCGTTGCGCCCGCCCCGCCGCCCTGGCCTCCCCTCCCTCGGGGCCAAATGGAGTGTGACATGGATTAGAATGCCAGGCGGCCCGGCGCGCGCGTCCTTCACGGCCCCGCTGGGGAGGAGGCCGTGGAGGCCCCCATGTGCCTGGGGAGGGACCGGGAGGGACGGGCCTGCACCCACCCCCCCGGCCCTCGCGACAATTTGCGTCGGTAATTTCCAATCGTGCAAAACCACCACCACACGCCACCTCTGCTCGTAGTCCCGTGCCCCACCCTCCGCCTGCCGCGCCCCGCAGCGCCACGCCAGTCGGAGCATCCAGTCGGGTGGACACACCGCGCCCTTAACTCAACTCCGGAGGAGCTTTATCCCGGCCGACTGTGTTTACGAGGGGGCGGGGGGGCCTCAGGGACGAGCCCACCGGAGGGTGAGGAGGAACACCCCGCCCCACCTCGCCTCACCCCGCGCCGCGCCCTGGCGAGTGTTTGGGATTCACTCGCACTAGCTCTGGAGAAAGACATTCACCGGTGGATGTCTCGCCTGTCGTTCGGAGCGCCCCACCACGTACAGCCGCGCCCCGCCCCGCCCCGCCATGCCCCGCCACGCCCCGCCGCGCCACGCTCCGCCACGCCCGGTGCTCGGCTCGTAAAGGCGAGTCGTGTGAAGACTTGGCGCCCGGGAGCAGAGGAGGCTGGTCTCAGATGATGCTGTTGGCTGCTGCCGCTCGTTTGCGGCCCCGCCCCGCCCTCCTGCCTGTCCGTGCTTCCTACACTGCACTGGAAAAACAAAGGTGCTATATAGCACCCTTTTTTGGGTGCCATTGAATTTTTCTGGGTGCTACTGCACTAGTGCTTTTGTAGAGGCACGACTTGTGCCAAAAATAGCACCTTTGGGGGGCAGTAGCACTTTTCTAGAGGCCCTATTTCACTAACGCCTTTAAAAGGCTTTAGATAGCACCTTTGTTTTTTCAGTGATGTCAGCAAAACATATTATGAAAAAAAAATAAAAAATAATCATTATTGGTACGGTTAATGTCCATGTTACTTTTTCTTTTTTCTATTTGTTGCACAGCTGCAACTGATATAGTTACGACGCGTGTGTTTGTGTTTGGAATGGTTTTTCGTGCGCGTGTGTAATCTTCTGTAGAATTACACACACAATCTCAGGCGAGGAGAGGGTCTGAAGCCTTGTTATTTGGAGAAAAAAAAAATCCTCAGAGGGAGAGAGAGATAAAGACGAAACTGAGCAAACGAGTATGAGATAGAAAGAGGAAGAGAGAGCGACTATGGGCGATTCTTCTGCTTTCCTCTCTCTCTCTTGCTCTCTCTTCTCCCTCCACCGCCGCGGGCCTGCCTATTTGCAGCCTCAATGACACTTCGACGACCAGCGACCATGCACCCTAATGGTGATCGCGATCGTCTGACTCTTTCTCCTCCCCCGCTTCTCTCTCTTCCTCTCTCTCTCTGACCCCTTCCCCTCCTCTCTCTATCTCTCTCTCTGTGCTCTCTTCACACATGACCGCTCCTCAAGTGGCGCCCGGGGCTGAGCGGAGCAGCCAGGTCAGCTCGTGTGCCCCGCCTGCCCGCGGTGCCGGCAGCAGCGCCGGGGCCCTACTGCCCCCGCGTCCGAATGGGGAAAAGTACGCTTACGCGGAAATGGAAAGCCATGCCCCGGAACGGACTGCCGCGGACACCGAGAGACACGCGGGTACACTGTCGCCAACAAACGCGCCGCCGGCTTTGTTGTTCATCATCTGTGGTTGGCGGCGAGGAGCGTCCGGGCCGCTGGTGCTTCTGCAGCTGCTGCTGCTTGTGCTGTTTCTGGTTCTGTTGCTGCCGCTTTTTCTGCTGCTCTGCTTTTGCTGCTGCTGCTTTTGCTGCTGCTGCTTTTGCTGCTGCTGCTTTTGCTGCTGCTGCTTTTGCTGCTGCTGCTTCTTCTACTTCTGCGGCTGCTTCTACTTCTGCGGCTGCTGCTTTTGCTGCTGCTTTTGCTGCTGCTGCTTTTGCTGCTGCTGCTTTTGCTGCTGCTGCTTTTGCTGCTGCTGCTTTTGCTGCTGCTGCTTCTACTTCTGCGGCTGCTTCTACTTCTGCGGCTGCTGCTTCTGCTGCTGCTGCTTCTACTTCTGCGGCTGCTGCTTCTGCTGCCGCTGCTGCTTATGCTGCTGCTGCTGCTGCTCTCAGCGGGACTGGAGTATCTCGTTTTATTACTCGTCGGGTTGACATGGCTCGTAACTGAACCGGGTTTCGCCTCTGCTATGGAAAAGCCTCGTAACTGAACCCGGCGCCGCCGGCACCACCAGTACCAACACACCACCCTCCCCGCTGCGGCTTTTGGTCTGCCGCGTAAAGAAAAGCAAGAAATATAAATGAATAAAAATAAAACGACTCGGTATTAACTGAACGGGAGCTGGGAATTTCGCCGCTCCCCAGTGTGGATTGTCGCCCCTTTCGCCATTCGTAAATGAGTGCGACAGAGACGGACAAGACAAATACTCCGTGAAATGGAAGCCAGCCCGAGATTTGCATCATAAAGGGGCGGGGGGTATGGTCCAAGAACGGGATTGGGATCGGAGGGGATCGGAGAGAGGGAGGGAGTGGTCCATGGCTTTTATTGGCATCCACTCCGAGATTCCCACCCGGCTCTATCTGCTGGCTGCATGACTGACAGTGGTGCACCCGGACAGCGCCTGCTCTGCTGTTCACTAAAGAGAGAGAGAGATATATCAGAATTATTTGTCGAAGGGGAAAACACTGATAAACTAAGTGTTCAACTGCTCAACACTTCGAAGTGTGCAACTGCAAGTTAAATACTTGCAAGTGTGCAACTGCAAGTTGAATACTTGCAAGTGTGCAACTGCAAGTTGAATACTTGCAAGTGTGCAACTCGGTAGGTGTGCACTTTGCAAGTGTGCAACTCCTCGGTTGAGCACTTCCTTCACAGTATGCGTCCAATCTAAGGAAGCGTTCAACCGAAGAGTTGCACACTTGCAAGTGTACAGCTACCGAGCTTAACACTTACAAGTGTACGACTAGGGAGTTGCACACTTGCAAGTATTCAACTTGCAGTTGCTCTTTTATAAGTGTTGAGCAGTTGAACACTTAGTTTATCAGTGAACCCCTCGTCTACGTCCTCTTTTCCTTTTGCAATTGTCATGTTTATAAATTTTCATAAAACTAGTATCACAAGTTCAAGAACCGTGTCGCATAAGGCTATTATGTTTTACTTCAGCGGAAGTGGAAGTGGGAAGTCTTCCGTTTTACAGATGAGGTTTCACTTTGCTACGAAAGCAATGCGAGTGTGCTGCTCTGGCCGCCGATAACGAATTAATTTAAGGCAATCGCTCTCTCCATCTCGCACACACGCACAATATCTCTAGCTCGCTCTCTCTCACACACACGGCTACCCGCCTTTCTCTCGCTCGCGCTACATCTCACTACAGGCAGGGGGCGCGCCTGCAATACACAGACTACGGCTCGAGGGCGGTGACCCCGTCCCGGCTCCTCTTTCCCTCCCCTTCGGATCCTTCCGCCCCCTTCCTCCACGTAAACTCGGAGGCCTCCCTTTCCAATACCCCCGCTCAGCACTCCCCTCCCTCACTATACCCCCATCCTTTCCCTACGCCCTTCTTTTCCTGGCCGAACCCAAATCTTCTGACCCTTTGGCAATTTTATTTGCCCTCGCCGCAGGGAAGCTCAACCTGAAGGTGGGCCGCGAGCCGAGGCGGCGGCTCCTCTGAATGGGCGGGCCGCCCCTTGAAGCAGCCCCCGCGCTGCTGCTGCTGCTCTTCCTTTTCAATGACGCCCCCCTCAGCTGTGGTCGGCTGCATCCGCAGCCTCCCACAGCATCCGCAGCTTGAAACGTCAATGTGTCTTATTCATGCCGTTGACTTTGTCAGGCGCCCTCCTCCAAAGTTATGCAAAAGATATAATTCTCCCCTTCCAATTTTTGGATGGGTGTAAAATGACAGCAGCGGTGGAGAATGGCACGAAGAGAGAAAAAAAAGAATAAAGGTCGTGTACGTGACCGCGGATGGTGGGGCGGGGCGAAGTGGGGCGGGTGTGGCGCATACAAATGTATGGCGTTGTGATCCACACCAGTGTCCGGCCGGCCTCGCCGAAATTAGTCCCTTTAGAGCCATGTCTCTCTTCCTCTAACTTTTTATTTTTGGAGAGGGTGCATGGTTGTTTTTTTCCCTTCTACTACGTTTGGTGTGCTTTTTGTGCTTTATTTCCATTTTTGTTTCCATTCCTTTTATTAGCCGTGTGGGTTAATCTTTATTGCCTTTTGGCCACCGTGCGAATGGAATGAGGGCTTTGCACATCAGATCCGCCAGCCGCAAGCAAGCTCAAGCATTTTTTATTATTTATTTTTTTTTGCTCTGTCCGCTCTCCTCCAATTGTTTCGGTCAGCGCGGTCGTTCGAACCCCAGACCGTCACTGCGCGTACACGCGCGTACAAAAGCAAAATGGACGTGGCAACGCTACGGAAATATTTTGAAGGACCTTGTTTCCATTGTCTCTTAGCCCAACGCTAAGCGCACTCGACTATACGGGCGGCCCGGCCTGACGAGGTTATGTTGTGTACAATTTATTGTGTAATTTTTTGAAAAGTCTTTTTTTTTTTAGTTTTATTTTACGGCGTTCGTGGAAGTGTGTCGTATTATATGAGGTGGCCTTGGTCACTTTTGTTTTTCTCGTGTCTTTTTCTCGGTTGCCAAGCCGCGCTGCACTCTCTCGCAGCAAAGCTGAGATTGAAAAAAATAAAAATCCCTTTTGCAGCAGCCATTTTTCCGGTCGGCCCGGCTCCCCCGCCGGGGCTGCTGGCCCAGGCCGGCCGTGGGACCCAAAGGTTTTGAGAAAGATAGGAGACCATCCGTCCCCTGTTTCCCTCGTCTTTACCAACAGCCCTCTCCCCTCTCTCCATTCGTTCGGCCCCGCCACGCCGCACCACGCCCTGCCCCGCAACGCCCCGCCACGCTGGTGCGTTGTCACCCTTCAGGTTGGGCCCCGCGGGAAATATCCGGTCCAGCTCAGTGTGATAGCCTGGGTTAGCTTGGGTTCGAGCCTTCAATCAATATGCAAGATACTTCTATTTAATAATATATTTACTCATTGTGTGTGGTCCAGGAGGCGACGCCCCGGAGATGTATACTGTAGCTGGTGCGGAGGGACTCTGCCCGCCTGAGACCAGACCTAGGCTTATGTACTATTCTGGGCTAGGCCAGGAGTGAGGCGGA
>NW_026267190.1:1250617-1251267 GCF_000697945.3 Frankliniella occidentalis | reverse complement strand
TTTTTTGTTTGCTGTCGCGCGCTGTGTCTTTGGCGGCGAAATTTAATCATCCCCCCGGTCAACTTTTGCGCTCCGCCGTGTGCGCCGCTCCGCTCAAAGGCGCCGCTCACCGCCGTGCAGCGACTTGGCCCCCTCTCTTCTTCTCCTGGAACCCCTTTTTCTCCTTCTTCTCCTCCGCGATTTGAATTTAATTTGACAGACTTAATGTTTTTTGTCAGGTTGCCCCGATGCCGTCCCTCGGGGCGGGGGGTTGTTTGCTGCCGCTCATCCTCCCCCCTCTCTACGACAGCCATCTATGTATCTGGGGGACCTGAATGAAGTAAAAAGGGTTGGGGGGGCAACCCCTACATTAAGAGGGTCATAAATATTGAGTTTTGTCTCTGGATTGTTTGAGGACAATGGCCCTGCCCACTTGCACGTCAGACAATCGAGTGGAGAGAAAATGGTTGGTGTGGGTTGGGGACCGGGGGGAGAGGGGGTGAGGAGTTGAAGGGCTGATTGAGAATGATCACCGCCCCTCCCCACCTGGCCGCGCCGAGCCAGCAGCCCCCTAGCGGCCTGCTGGCGAAACTCAACTTCTGCTATACACCTCTACCAGCGGCCGCGCCCGTGCCGAAGGACTGTTCCATTTCGTCACACATTTATCCGAG
>NW_026267190.1:1249307-1250567 GCF_000697945.3 Frankliniella occidentalis | reverse complement strand
AGTTTTGTCTCTGGATTGTTTGAGGACAATGGCCCTGCCCACTTGCACGTCAGACAATCGAGTGGAGAGAAAATGGTTGGTGTGGGTTGGGGACCAGGGGGAGAGGGGGTGAGGAGTTGAAGGGCTGATTGAGAATGATCACCGCCCCTCCCTACCTGGCCGCGCCGAGCCAGCAGCCCCCTAGTGGCCTGCTGGCGAAACTCAACTTCTGCTATACACCTCTACCAGCGGCCGCGCCCGTGCCGAAGGACTGTTCCATTTCGTCACACATTTATCCGAGCGAATTAATTGATTTGCAAACTCTGGGTGGCTGTTTGCGGTTCAGCCTCTCCCCCCCCCCCTTTTCCAACGTAACCCACAGCATACCCACCCAGTCGTCGTCAGGGCCCCTTCCGGTCTCCAGTAGGGGGTAGAGAGGGGGGGGGGGGACTTCCCTTCGGGCGTCCCTCTTGCCCCGTCCCAGCCCTCCGGCCTGTTTAGGGCAGGCGTTGGCCAAGTTGGCGATTTGGTCGGGCGGCAGGGGCGGGGCGGGGACTCTGGGGCCGGGTGGGGAGAGGGTTAACCGGTGGCGGTGCTCGGTCGGCCGTTCGTTAGAGCAGGCCTATGCACCACCACCAGGGGCCTGCACCCGATTGGGTTGCGGTGGAGCGGAGCAAGGGCGGGGTGTGGGTTGGGCGGTTGGGTGGGGCGGGGTGTGGTGTGGTGGGGCGCGATCCGCTGGGGCGCAGCGGGCTGCTGCCGGATAAAAGGTGCTGCTGCTACTGCTGCTGCCGCCATCGAAGCGTGCGGTGCTGAAACAGCGGCGAAAGGAATTAGCTCAGGAAGCAAAAAGGAAGAGGGAGGTTATTGAGGGAGGGGGGGGGGGTACCTGCTGCTATACACGGAGGACATGGAATGGCCGTAGAATGGTTCTCTTTCCTCCCGGAAGGAAATAGTTTTACCTCACTGGTTGCCCCCCACCCACTACCCCCTCCCACTTTTCCCTTCTTGGCTCGCTGCCCCAGAGACTTTCATTTCGCTTTGTTTGACTAACTCAATTGAGTATTAATTACGCCCAGCAGCGCAGCGCAGCCCGGCGGTGTGCCCGGCGCCCCCCTCCAGACCGTGTTCAACCTGTTGCAGAATATGATGCCAATCAATATTTGACATTTTCGTCGAAAAAAAAGTATGCAACACGGAAGGGAGAGTACTGCTTAAAAATAACACTTCTTAAAATTACACTTCTTAAATTTACACTGACTCGACGAGAAGAACTTGCAT
>NW_026267190.1:1247586-1249257 GCF_000697945.3 Frankliniella occidentalis | reverse complement strand
AGCCGATCGCCCTGCTGGCGCGCCATGAATTTTTCATAATTATTTGTGTTCATATAAACTATCGCCCAGAGAGTGCGGTGCGGCGTGGTTCGGGGCCGCACGGTAATTATCCTGCTTGTGCAAATTTTCTGCAAAAATCCTTCCCTCCTTCCCCACCCCTGCGACGGCGTGGCGGCGCTACCTACCTATGCTGCGGGGGGAAATATTTGCCTGCTGCGGAAACTATGTAGTAGTAGAACAGCAAGTCCAACAGAGCGGTGTGTAAAGGGACTTGTTCAGCTCTCCCGCTGGCTGTAATATCAAACCGCTCAGCGGGTAACCCGCCCTACGCGCGCCTACTCCCTTACAAGTGGCGAGGAGAGCAAGTAAGGGTTGGGTAGGGAGATAGTACTCGCGGGAAAATAAGAAGATGTGCGTCGAAAGTGGGAGCGGGTCGGCCAGCGCGGGGGTGCAGAGAGCTGCAAAAAGTGTTGGTCCGCTCGGTGTGCGGTGCCCGGTTTGTCCTGCGGAGTTGTTAAGCCCTATGAAGCCACTGATAAAGGCTTAAAAACTTTTGCCTGTCTCTCTTTCTCTCTCCCGCTCCCCCCCCCCTCTCCCCGTCTCTCTAGCGCCCGCCAGCACCCTGCGCCCTGTGTGTCGGAACAGTGGAAAGGGGGGTACGACTGTGTCTCGACCGCAGAACTTTCTTTCAATTCCTTTTTGGTTTTACGACAATTTTACGATGAGCCGCGTGATGCCCGTACCCTGGCCTCAACTGTGGCGTCTTTTCCTTTTCTCTTCTGCTTCCTCTTACTTGTTCTTCTCTCTACTTCTTCTCCCCCCTCGTCCCCTTTTTTTTCCGCCTCCCGTCTACTTCACCCTCCCTTCCCCCTTTCCTTTCCCCCCTCCCCTTTCAGCCGGGGCCCTTCCCCAACCACCCGCGCCTTTTTCAGTCCACAGATGGTCTTTATTAAGACGCTTTTCGCAGTTGCAAAAGTTTTTGATGAACGTACGGCGGTAGCAAATCTGGGGTGGCGGGCGGCGTGGCGTGGTGGAGGAAAGATCTTAGTCAGCTGAGCGGCGAGAGAGAGAAAGAGAGGGATAGGGGAGGGGGGTGGGCGGAGGAAGGAACGAGGTGGAGGCTAGAAAAGGGGGGGTCGGGAAGGGGAGAAATGGGTGCGCGGGGGGAAGGCGACTAAGGAAAGAGATATATATGGGAACCGCAGCAGTAGAGTGCAGCTATTTATTTTGCCACTCTATTTTCGGGTACTTGGCTAACGGGATATCGTTCGGGTCCCCTGCTTTTTCCCCGCGGTGTACCTGGCCCCGAATGAGCCCCCTTGTTGTGATGGCCGCGAGGCGCCGCCGGGCTAAGTAGTCCGACTCGGAACTCTGTAGAATGGGGCCAACTGACGTTGTCATGCGCCGGCCCCAGAAGAGCCGGCGCAGCCCCGCGCACCAGCCCCCGCGCCTCGGCCGCTAGTCCCGACACGTCCCACAATTTAAAAAGAAACATTCAACATTCAGGGAGAAGAGAAGAGTTTGCGAAACTCGGTCTCTAATTTCCTAATCCTTCCGCAGCGCGCCCGCACGCCGCCTGCCTGCCCGACAGCTACCCCCCCCCCCCCCCCCCCCCTCGGCTTGACCGCCCCTCTCCCGTCATAAATATTGAGTTTTGTCTCTGGATTGTTT
>NW_026267190.1:1245661-1246389 GCF_000697945.3 Frankliniella occidentalis | reverse complement strand
CCGCACACACACTCTATCTCCCCCTCCCCCCCCCGCAGGCATGTAAAGCAGCGTGCACCTGCAATACGTTGCTGCAATTAGTGTCTCGCTCAACCGCGCGCTCTCTCGCTCTCTCGGCGAGGCGGGGGGTGCCTTGCTCTTGTCTCTCTCACTCTGTCTCTCTCGCACCTCCAAGCTGGAGAGGACAGCCCCGCCGCACCAAGCGATGGGGCATTTGGCTTGCATAGCAAAAACCCCGCCAGCAGAGAGCTGGCCTGAGAGGGGGGGGGGGGGGGGGGGGGCTATGCAGCTGGTGTTGCAGATGGCATGGTCGTTAGCCCCGCTTGGCGCGACACGGCGCTGAAGCTTGGAGGTGAGGTGAGGGGCGAGGGAGGTTGCAGGTACTGGACGTGTTTCTGGCGGGGAATAGTCTGTATTCTCTCGCTCTCTATCTCTCTCTTGCACACACACGCAAACACACACACAGGCGGGCGGGCGGGCGGTTGCGCGGGAAGAAACACAAAAGATAATCGCCAATCGGTATGAGGGTCTCGTCCCGTCTTTACTTTTCATTTTTTTTGGCTTGCTTTCATTATTTTTTGTCTAGAATGACTGCAATAACAACTTGATGCTGGCGGGTATGAAGAAAGATGGGGAGTTATGTGTTGTTTGTCCAACCTGCTCAGCATTCCGCTCACACGAGCATCGCGGTTTGTGTGTATGTGTGTGTGGGTGCTAGAGAGAGGGGG
>NW_026267190.1:1240726-1241251 GCF_000697945.3 Frankliniella occidentalis | reverse complement strand
CACACACACACACTCGTCAGCACTATTGGCCACCCCTGGGGGACAGCTCTTACGTGTGGTCAGGGCCAAGGGGTCGCCCACGCCCGAACCGAACCGCACTTTGGGGGGGGGGGGCGGATTCAGTCTTCTTTGGCCACCAGATGTCCACGCGTCACAAATCTGTTTATCGCTGTCTCCCTTCCCCTCTTTCTTCTCTCTCTTTTTCTCTCTCGCTCCCTCTTTTTCTTCCTATCCGTCCTCTTCCCCTGCGCAAACGTCCCCCACCTCACCCTTTCGGCCCATTTCACCGAATGTGCGTCCTCAGCGCCCCTTCCTTCGTTCACTCAATTTCAATCTCCTGTCTCTCTCGGTCCCCCTTTGCCTCGCTCGCCTATCCACCCCCACCTCTTTCTCCATCCCCCCACGCCCTGTCCGTCCCCCGCCCAGCAGTGTACCCTAAATCCATTTTCGCCTTTCATTTCATACCCACTGCTGTGCTTTTTTCTGGAGCTCTTGCTCTATTCTTTTCAGCGTTTTTGCGCGCTC
>NW_026267190.1:1235418-1236270 GCF_000697945.3 Frankliniella occidentalis | reverse complement strand
TCTCGCTCTCCTTGGTGCGCCGCCGCACCTTACCTCATCTCTCTCGCTCTCCTTGGTGCTCCGCCGCACCTCGCCTCATCTCTCTCGCTCTCCTTAGTGCGCCGCCGCCAGCGCCTCGACCCCCCACCCGAGTACTTCTGAATGTATGAGGCACAGTGTCGCCCGGCCCGGCCGCTCTAGCGCCGCTCAGCCAGCAGAGGGCGGGCGGGACAGTATGAGGTCAACGCCGCCTGGCTAATATGACAGCCGAACCCTTTGAACCCTTTGAACAGGTGGAGGGCAGGGCATGATACCCTTACCGTGTGCCTGCCTACATGGGCTGTCAAACTGCTTCCCGTCCGACCTTTTCTCCGTCTATGGCCCGTCTCGCCGTCTCTCGTCTCTCTCCCTTTTCGTTTCTGAGAACAAGAAGGGAACAGGGCAAGGGAAGTGCGGGTTTGAGAAAGAGCCCAGGCTGCGCAGCGCGCGGCCAGGGGTCAGCAGAATAAGCAAGCAGCAGGCACACGGTTCCTTCGCTCGCTCATCCCACGACTTCGCGGAATTATCTTTATCCGCTTTTCTCTCCAGCGTCTCTCTCTCTCTCTCTCTCTCTCTCTCTCTCTCTCTCTCTCTCTCTCTCTCTCTCTCTCCGGGAGAGTAACAGGGGTCTGCTCATCGCAGGACACCACTTACCCCCCTAGCAGCATGACGGAGGTGGGGCATTACCCGCCCGCAACGAGGCATGGCGGGGCGTGGTGGGGTAGGGCGGGGCGGGACACCGGGGCTTGTCCGCCCACCATCTATTAGGCCGGGCCGGCGGGCGCGCCGCGCGCCTGCGGCTGGCAGCGTAGGCAACACGGCACGACAGGGGCG
>NW_026267190.1:1226594-1227940 GCF_000697945.3 Frankliniella occidentalis | reverse complement strand
TTGAAAGTAAAATTGTCGTCCTTATATCAACACCTTTAGCGAAGAGCAGCCACAATATAAGGTCAAGATCGGCAGACAACTGTGTAGTGCGCCGTGCAGAGCGCTCTACTTTACCGTTATCAGCTATAGAGTTAATGCTGATCGGGCTTTCCTACTTTGCTGTCCTTCCCGGTAGTGCACTCACCATCGCCAGGGCATTTGCGCTGCTTAGGCGGAGTTTTCTCGAAATCCCTCTAACGGAACCAGGTGGGCTTGATTTCGTCGAGGAAATTTTAAGTGAAATCCGCCGATGTTGCCATCAGAAATGAACTTTAACACCTGGCTAAGACAATATTTCGTAAGAAACTGAAATACGCCTGCGCGTGGTGTCATATCCCTCTGCGATAGACGAGCGTCATTACGTAGTTTTCAGTGTAGAGCTTGCCTGATGTCTGCTGCTCGCGTGCCCTGCATGCGATGCGCCCTTGTATCCTGTATAATTGCAATGGGGTAACTTTCGGGACTGGGTCGCGCTCGCCGCCAGCAGCCCCCCCCCCTCCCTAATTCCTGACTGGAAGTACTTTGAAAACCCAAACGATGATTCCTCTCGAGAGAGCTATGGGCCGTAGCTATCTATCTAGCTAGCTCGCTCGCGCGCGCGCCCGCCCGTCTCGCGTATACATCTCGTTATTTCCGCCCATTTCCCCGTGCGGAATGTTTACTTTATAAAATCCGTTGGAGCTAGCGGCCGCGCGCGCGCCAACTCCTAGAAAAGAGAAGCCGAAGCAGCCTTGTGTTTCGTTTTGTTTGAGGCGGTGTTATCACAGCTGGGTCGGCGCGCCGGCCGGGGCCTCGGGGGCGGAATTAATTCGGACGTTGGGGGATGTAGCACTTGCATGTACGGGCACGGGTCGACCTTGAGTGTGGTGGCGCGTGTGTGTGCGAGAGAGAGAGCGAGCGTGAGAGCGAGCTCAACTCAGTGTGTGTGTGTGTGTGTGATGCGAGCGCTGCAATCTTCCAAATGGATTTCTCCTCCTCGCCATCGGAGCCCCGCTCAGGCTGGTGTGTGTCCTTCCCCTCCGGGGTGCTCGACCTCGGCTGGGCGCGGGCGGGCGCGCGACGAGCTCGTCCTGGAGCCCCTCTCCTCTCTGGCTGCGCGAGCCGGGCCGCGACGACCAACCCTGCTGCTGCGAGTGAGCGAGCGCGCGCGGGTTCGAGACCAGGGCGGGGCGGGGCCGAGCGGGAGGAGTGCCGTTCTCACTAAATGCGATTATTGTCGCCTTCCTTCCAGGGCGCTCTACCGCGGCGGCTTTAATCCCACTCTATTAGCATGGTTTCTCCTGGCATCCGCTCTGCCCGCCCAACCC
>NW_026267190.1:1222527-1224789 GCF_000697945.3 Frankliniella occidentalis | reverse complement strand
GCGCCCTTTACATCACCCACTCTCCAATCTCTTTCCGTTGCGAAATGATTCCGGGAACAAAGGACCTCTCTTTCCTTATGGATTTGCTCGCGTGGCTATGTTGCGTCAGCTATGTAGCCAGTAACTGAAATCTCTCCCCCGTTTCCTGCTCGCTGCTGCAGAGTCGCGTGGTCTGCGAATTTCCTGGTCGTCAACGTGAAAGCTCATCACGGCCCGCTGTGTGCACAAGGAATGAGGCCCACGCCCGCCAGGGTCTCCGTCAGGGTCCCCACCAGGGTCGCACCCCGGGGCGGCCAGAACAGACCATTCTTTGCGACCTGCTCCCTCAGCCGCGCGCCTTGCCACCCCGCCCCGCCGCACCCCGCCCCGCCCGACCAGGCCCCGGGGCCACACGGGGGCCAAGGGTGGAGGGAGTTATTGTTGTAATATCACGGTTCAGTAGGCAGTGGTCCAGCCCCAGCATCACAACCCGTGTCTCCTGTTCCCTGGCTGCACCTACTTCTTTTTCTTTTCTTCCATTCCTCCTTTCCCCCGTTTTCGTTCCTCTCGGTTTGCGGGACGGTTGCACTGCGGGTTCTGATAAGCCTTTTCGGAAGATAAAATACATGCAATTGAAAAAAAAATATTTTTTTTCTTCTTGGTTGACTTAGACTTATAAACTTGTGGAGTGAATCAATGTTTACAAGGTAGACGCACCTTAAAACCGTGTGAAGCTGAGCTAAATGTGCGTCTACCTTGGCCTGCGGCGCGCTAAAATTAAAATGTTTTCGCGATTTTGGTTGGCATGCCTACCCACCTCACATCCCACGTCTCACGCCAGGCGCCTCACTTTACGCCATATTCCGGGCGGTCTCCCCTTGCGCTTTCTGACAGAGCTGAGCATTTAAAGTTAAAGTTTAATTTCAAGTTCAAGCTAAGCTCAGCAATAATACATGTGTTTGTAAATACGGTCAACGTGCAAAAGGAATATGGATGTTTTACAAGGTCCTTTGGAAAATCACAAGCAGCTCCTTCTTAGCATGGCCCGGCGACGACACCAAACACACCGTTTTGTGATCGGGGACCGGAATAATAACATCCCCCCCTCCTCCCCTTCGCTTTCCCGCTAGCAGTCCCTCTATCCGCCGTCGTCATCTGCTCTATCTCTATCACCTTCCTCTATCTCGGGCGCCCCGCTGCTGCTTTGTCATGGTTTTCCCCGTCTCCGTGCTTGATATGCGGAAGAATACGATTTGGATGGACAGCAACGACAGTACCCCCCACCCACCTACCCCTCTAACCTTCCCCCCTCCCCCTTTCCACTGCCTCTTTATCGTCGTCGTCCTCACATTTTTCTGGAGGGTTGCATCTTGCATCGTTCTCTCTCTCCCTCTCGCACTCTCCAGCGTCCCTCGATGCCCCCGCCTTGCTCCGCAAACCTGTTTGCATTTTCTCTTTACCCCTACGTCATTCGGTTTTGTCTCGTAAAGACTGAGTGGTCGCGGATGGGATAGAGAGAGTGAGAGGGAGGTGGGGCAGGGGGAGAGAGAAGGGGTTGATGCTTGCGACAGCCAACTGATCCCCCCCCTCTCTCTCTCTCTCTCTCTCTCTCTCTCACACACACACACACACACACGCACACACGCACACACGCACACACGCACTCACACACATTGCACACACGTGGCCGCAAGGATCGAGCCGTAAGCCAGTGAGGTGTAAAGGAGCTTAGGCCCCTTTGTATACCTGGTGGCCTTGGCGCACCAGGCTGGCCCCTCCCTCCAACGGGATAATGGCGAACCTAAAGAGCTGCTGGCTAGGGCCATTGCCTCCGGATTTGACCCCCCCCCTCCCCTCCCTTCCCCTCACCTACTTCTTTTCCTTCCTCTCCCCGGGTGCGTCGCTGTTTCTGAAATATGTAAGCACTCGCTTAGACTTTCTGCCCCTGCTTGTTTTTGTTGCTGTTGTTTCTTATTTTATGTTTGCTTCTTTAGGGGTGAGGGCCGATTAGGAACTGGGAAGAGAGTTAGAGAGCGTGGGTGGCTTGTGGTCGAATTACACCTAGCCACGAAGCACACATAGCAGAAAGTCCTTGCTTGACGCGTTTGACTTTCCGCTGTATGGGTTCGTCGCGGTGCTTAAGAAAGTTTGCAAGAACCCCGACGACGTCCCCGTGTCGCGAACGACACGAAATGCGTAATACAGTTCGCGAATCACTCTTATCTTACACTCCCCATGCTTTGCCATGCCCATGGTCATATAGTTGCGGGGGAGGGTGGGCGG
>NW_026267190.1:1221679-1222027 GCF_000697945.3 Frankliniella occidentalis | reverse complement strand
AAAAAAAAAAAACAAGATATGGGAAAAATGGAGAAGAAAACCCGCAGCGGCGTGCTTTAACGTATCGGAGGGGCTGCTAGATGAGCAGGGAAAGAGAGAGAGAGAGAGGCCCCCCCGTAGGACGGCCTTGAAAGTGGATCGGGGAGCAACGGCCGTCCGTCCGCCCGTTCGGGGCGCGGGGGCCCACGCTGGGGGTCCTGCTGCGGTGCCGAGACAGACTCGCCAACAGCTAGAGCAGGGGGTGTGGGTGCGCGGCGCCGCACCCCTGCCCAGCGCCGCCCGGTGGTAGGTATCTTCTGCGAATTGGAATGATTGGATTAGTCTGCAGAGAGAGAAGGCGTACCATCA
>NW_026267190.1:1219539-1220699 GCF_000697945.3 Frankliniella occidentalis | reverse complement strand
GCTGGCTCGAGGAGCGGCCGCGGATGAGGCTAGAGGAGGGAGATGGAGAGAGGCCCTGGACGAGGCTAGAGAGGGGAGAGGGAGGCCCTGGACTCACCTAGAGAGAGAGCCACCCAGGCTAATGAGCACGCGTGGAGGGCCCTCGAGACCCTCTCGCCCTCCCTGTGTCCTATCGGCACGCACAGCCCTCTGCCCCGTGTAGTTTTGTATCTTGTTTTTCGCAGAGTAGCCAGTGTGGCCCCGCCCCGGCGCGTGGCCTTTTGACCCCACGGGGGGCCCCTGCCGGCCCTCTGCCCTGGGGCCGAGGGGCTCCTAATGGCGGGGGTCGGCCGGCTCCGGCTCGGCCCGGCTCGGCCCGGCTCGGCCCGGCTCGGCCGGCTGGAAGGTGAGACGACCCGGCCAAGCCCCCGGCCCGGCCCCTGCCGCCCCAGTCCAGGGGGCTTGCCGGCAGGCTCACGTGCCAGCCGCGAATGGAATCACAGGTGTTAATAGTTATCAGTGAGATCAACCTTATTCCCCGCAAACAGGTCAATATTTGGAAGTCCTTCGCGTGTTGTAATGTACACGTATGCCCTATCATAAAATTCGTATCCAGCAAAAAAAAAAGGCCCTTCCTAAAAATGCAGAGTGAAAAGTGAGTCGGTAATTTATTTACGGAAATTCTACGGAACTTAATTCTATATTGCTAGCCGTGTAAGCAGTTGAGATGCTGCTCAGGCTCCTCGCGGGCCGTTAAGCTGCGGGCTGCGGGGCAGGCGCAGGCAGACCTTGGCCTCGATGATGCTGTAGCCGGCGTAGCAATTAATATTGTCGAGTTATCAGCTCCGTTGTGTGCGTGTGTGGGCGAGCGGGCGCTAGCGGAGAGAGAGAGCGAGAGAGAGAGAGAGAGAGAGAGAGAGAGAGAGAGAGAGAGAGAGAGAGAGAGCAAGAGAGAGAGAGAGAGAGAGAGCAGAAGAGAATGGAGGAAAAGGTTAGGCGCGCAAAAGCGCAACTTTTGAATTGCTGCTCTCTCCTTTCTGCAAAACGAAATGAAAAGAAATAATAGAATGCTGCCCCTCCGCGCACAGAGCAAAGAGGAGAAAGTAGGGGGCACAAAACTCGTTGCTAGGCTATTGCGGCGGAAACATTCGATCAACTTGGCGTATGTGGTCCTGCCTGCC
>NW_026267190.1:1211311-1212839 GCF_000697945.3 Frankliniella occidentalis | reverse complement strand
AAAGCGCCCTCTACCGTCTGCGACCAAAGATGCACTGCCGAGCCGATAGAGGGCGCTTTAGCATAACTGACGACGAAATGTTGCGCGATAGGTGCAGCCAGCAGCATTTCTATGGCACCCTGACCTTCCTCTAACAGAGTATGGGTATAGGGGTCATGCCGAAACCTGATGGAGATTATTTTTATATCAGCTGATGCGGTTAACGCCTTTAGCTGTACATCATGTTCGCAAGGAAGACACCCCGCCTTGTAAATTCCGCTATTACCTGATCAGAAATCAATGAAGATTCTCCCTTCGAAACACCGTGGTGTTTGTTATCCAAACGAAACTGTTGAGTCCCGTGTACATACAGATCACTAGAAAAGTGGACAAAAGGCGCATTAGTGCAGACACCAAAAACTTTTCGTTGTGGAAACTGGTTCGTATCAGTTGACTAAACTAGTAGAGAGGTAGTTTTCTCAACGACAGCTTGTTCGTTGTCACAACGAAAATTATTTAGTTATCCGAAAATCAACTAAACTGTTCGTTGTCCCAACTAAATATTTTTCTCCGTGTATTGAGTCTGTCCTCGTGTATTTTGCAACGACCGTCGTTGGCTGAAGTAGGGCAATGGGTCTCGTGTCGCCATTAGGTCGACCCGGCGGGAGTCGAGCGGCACAGACCGCTGTTTGGCCGCTTCCACTGCCATTTAAACCATTTGCACGACGGTATCACATTTCGGTTTTGTAGTTAGCAGTAGTACACACGCCTAATCTCCCCCTCTCCTCCTCCTCCTTTCCATATTCCCTTTCTCCCTGTCCTTCATCATATTCACCACGATCCTGTAGGGTCATTGTTCTCTCTCTCTCTGCCGCAGTGTCCCCCCCCCCCCGGTCTCTCCCCAAATGTCCTCTGCTGTGCCGCGCGACTCGGTTGACTTGTGCCGCCTGGCTCCGCTAGACGAAGAGGGAACAAGATAGAGAGAGAGGGGTGGAGAACAGCTAGGAGAGGGAGAAAAAAATGGGGAGGCATGAGGAGTGAGAGAGAGAGAGAGAGGGAGAGGGGGAGAGAGAGAGGGAGAGGGAGCAAACGTGGTAGGGCAGGGGGGCCTATGTCATTGTGTCTGGCTTGCGTGCGTGTTGGTCATACATCTGCCAAGTGTTCCCCCGACCCCTTTCTCTCCCTCTCTCAAACTCGGCCCACTCTCTCTCTCTCTCTTGCTCCCTCTCTCCCCCCAGCGTGTCACGCGGGGCCTGGTTTACCTTTAGCGTTTGCTCGTCGTGGGGAAGGAAGGCGAAGCAGCGGCGGAATAATCATCAAACGACGCGAAACAATTGTGCGCCTTTAATAAAAACATTAAGGAAATTACATGGGGCGCGGCCAGGTAGCATGGAGGGCTGTAAGTCACGGCTGAGAGAGAGAGAGAGAGAGAGAGAGAGAGAGAGAGAGAGAGAGAGAAACGAGCTGAAAATAAATTGCCGCCAGTTGGAATAGGACAACGGGACGGAGAGCGAAATAGAAGAGGGAGTGAGAATGGGAGAGATAGAGG
>NW_026267190.1:1208916-1211086 GCF_000697945.3 Frankliniella occidentalis | reverse complement strand
CTAGGGTTGTTTTCTTTTTCTTTTCTTCCCGGCCCGCCGCGCCGCCGCCGTCGCATTTTTCCCGCCGGTTTGTTTTTCTGTTCTCCTCGCCGCCGCTCTCGCTGCGCCCCACACAATCACATGCCCTGAATTATTTCTCCTAGTCCGGCTCCCCGGCCCGCCGGGCCATACCCTATGCAGTGGGATGAGAGGCATGGAAAGACCTTGTCTGCATTCGAGTTGGATTCTAGCTCGAGTAGAGCTGCTCCATGGACGGCGTGGCCTCGACTCGCCGAAGAAGGAGGGGCAGGAACAAAAATAAACTAGAAGGCAATGCTGCTGTATTGTTCTTTAAAACCCAGTGAAAAGGGAAAATAAATATTGCTAATATTAGCTGTAGCTGGACTATTAGAATATACCTAATTATTCAACTATGCTGCTTAAAATTTGCTGTGCAACTAAACATTTCGCAGCTGGCCTGAATTGTTGTTTACACGGCATTTGTAAGTGTTTTAGCTACTACAGTTATACTCTCACTCTTGCTATGAGATTCCGGAGGCCACCTTCTCTCGTACATTTCTGCCGTAATAATTTTCTCTACCTTTTATCTCATTTGCCTCGTTGAGTTTTTTTTTTTCGCCGTGCCCTGCTGCGGTGTATGACCCCCCTCCCCCTAGCGGCCCTGATCCCCCGCCACCCTCGCCGCCTGTGCCGCCCCCGTATGAAAAAAAGAACAAGTTTGCAAATATTTGTAAAAGCAATAAGTGCAACTGCGCGCGGCTCCCAGTTCCCCAGCCTCGGCCTCGGCCTTTGCGACCTTTCATTCGCAATTTTTCCTCCCTCCGTTCTGGCTGCTTCACCGAGTTGGTCGCGGGCGGGAGGGAATTCGGTGACAAGGAGACCTCACTATTTGAACAGGCCCACTTCTTCGTATGAATTTTGTTTTTTTCCGTCTTAAAAGGAGTTTGCTTTTCTTCCTTCTCTTTTACTTTTCTCTAACGATCACCTCGTCTCTTCCTTTGTTGCAGGTGAGTGCTTTTTCTGAGAAAGAGCGAGGAATGCGGAAACCGCAGGGTGCACGCCGCCGCCAGCGGCCTTCCTGGTTAAGTAAGCAGCAAACTCATTTCGGAATGGAAGAAGAGTGAGCGAGTGAAGGGGTAGAAAAAGAAGAAGAAATCTGCGCTGCGCCGTCTTGAGAAGAAAACACTGCACGCTATCTCCCCCCTGCCACACACACACACACACACACACACACAGACGCACGCACGCACGCACACACCTCCCCACCCATCATCCCTGGGTCTGGGTACCCGGCTGGAGGGGCATTTATCACTGTGGTCTACCCCATGTCTCCCCTGGGGGTGTCATGCGAGCCCAAGCCCATCCCCCATTCTCTCGGTTCGACATGTCACTCTCATTAGCTCACCGCCACACTCTCACGGACAGCTGTTGGTGGTCATGTGCAATTTTCCTCGGTTTTCTACTACGAAATAGGGCTCCCGGATGAAATGAGTTATATATGAAATCATATATGATTTCATCTATAAATCATTTCATCCGGGGCTGAAAGACGCACTGGCCAAACAGCATGTTTCTGCTAAAAAAAACAGTTAAAGCAATAAGCACATTTGCTCGCTCATTTGTTACTTCATGTTTTATTAGTTTCAGTTGTGTAAAATGTTCCAAATGTGCCAAAAATCTTATTCAAGAGACACTTCGATTATTAGCGTTGTTAGTACACCTTTCGTTTACCGTGTCATTTATTTAACGATATGCATTCGTCATGTCGAGTGTCGCGTGCTTGATGTATCACGCCTCACTCGGTCGTAAAGTGCACTATCGGAGGCAGTGCGTCGCCGAGCGCACTGCTCCGCTGCTAAGCGCCTGCCTCCCTGCAATTTTCCTCTTTTCCGCCTCCCCTCTTGCTCTCAGACCTCCATCCCCCCCTTTCCCCTCCCCTTCGCTTACCGCAAGACCACACGTACCCCGTGCCCCCCCCCCCTCTCTCCTCACCGCAGCACGGCCGACCAGAATGTTTTATCGAGTTGCCCTGCAGCAGAGGCCGCTGCACTGCCAGACGGAGGGGGGCTGCACCACGGCCGGGGCGGCGGAAGGGCCGCGCGTCCCCCTGCTCTCACCTCCAGCACGGCACACGGGGTCGGGGTAGTTCAACCTCGTTCATCGAATCGCA
>NW_026267190.1:1204753-1208284 GCF_000697945.3 Frankliniella occidentalis | reverse complement strand
GCCGCCGCTGCTGCCAACTGCCAGCCGTGCAGTGAGTAACGGCCTGCACTGGTGTGGCGCGGCCGTCCTGTGCACAGTTGCACCTCCCCACCCCTCCCCTTATGTATTGCAACAGCAGCCAGCGACAGAGCTGCGCTCTTTTTCTCCTGCACCCCCTCCCGGTCGACGTGCGACTGCGCTTTTCAAACCGGATATCGCCGACTGGATTTCCTTTGCCGCTGTCGTATGAGCAGTCCCCGGTCCAGCTAGATGGTTCCTGACGAGTCCTCTGTCCTCTAGACGCGCCGCGCCGGCCGACCCGACGGACGGACGTCCGACGGGCGATGCGTCGACGAGAGTTCTTTATTCCGTCGCAGCGCGCCGCTCCGAATCAGGCCCATTGTGATTCTACTCGTGTTGCGCCCGTCATTACGCTCGAAATAAAAGTAAATAAATAAATAAAGGGGGAAGCGATAGTGGGACAGAGAGAGACAGACAGAGAGGGATGGAGGGGCGGGGGAGAGGGGCCGGTGGTTGCTGGAATGAATCTAAAGTCAACAGGAGAACCGGACAGCCGCACGCTACGTCGGCTCGGGCGGCCATTTTCGTGTCGTTTGATCGTACGGGTCGCGACCGTGGCCGTGTGTGCGTTGCTCGGGGTTCTAACACCAGAACCGGCGACTGCCCCTTTCATGCCCCTCTCTCTCTTTCTTGCTCTCTCTCCCTCTTTCTTGCTCTCTCTCTTTCTTGCTCTCTCTCTCTTTTCTTGCTCTCTCTCTTTTCTTGCTCTCTCACTCTCTATAACTCTCACTGTCCCGCTCTCGCTGTCTCTCTTCCTCTCTCTCCCCCCTCCCCCTCTCTCTTTATCTCTCTCTCTCTCACACACACGCCCACACCACGGTCGTCCTGGCGGACAGCGAGCCCTTTGCCGGACAGGCTTGCGATGAATGTCCACGGCGCGCCGCGGCGGAGGCCATGACCGCCGCCACAAATCAAACGGCCGTCCCCTCGTCCGTGTAACTGCTCGTCCGCCTCCTACTCTCGCCGCGCTCTCGTACCCCGCGAACCCCGACGAAGCGGGGGGCTCTTTCATGCGGCAGCATGCCGTGAGGTTTGCTCTGTCTCACATATTGTCGTGTCAACGACGGTTAACCCCTGTCAATGTCAGCGTCCGAGGTGGGTGGTCTAGTCTAATCCACTCCGCGCCAACGATATTTTGGCAATAGCGTAGCTTCTTTGTGGTGATGGTGAAAGTGAAAGTGGCCGAGAAAATTGTCCGCGCCGTTTCCACTTTGCGTGGTGGGTCGTAGGGTCCCGAACGACCGGGAGAGGTCGTCAGTCCGTCTCCATCGTGCAGAGTGTTATTTGCTGCGTCTTTTCTCTTTCGTATCGGGCTGAAATCAGCAACGCGTCGAGTGCAAGAGAGGGACAGAGAGGAGAGAGAGGCGAGGAGAGACGCAGAGGGGGAGAAGGAGGGGTGCGGGCGTAGGCGTCCCCCAGCCCCTCGTTGTGTGCAGCTGCCGGGTGGCTGCAGCAGCTGGCTCCCTATTGTGCTGCGTACGCTGAATGGACAGTCTGTGAACATTTCTCCGCCGTGCGTCCTGTCGTTGCGCGCCGGGCGGGTGGAGAGGCGGGGTAGGGGGCGGGGTGGAGTGTGCTGTGTGGGGTCGCTCCCCCTGGGGTAGCGCTGCTGCCGGGGTGAGTAAGCGGTGACCGCAGAGAAGGTCGGGCGCCACCACCCTCCTCGACACCCCCTACTTGAGGGAGGGTGCTGCTCCCGGCCTCCTCGGCCGGTTGGAGCGTCTCATCCCTACGAGAGAGAGAGAGAGAGTGAGAGGGAGGAGAGACAGAGACACACACACAGAGAGAGAAGGGGGGGGGGGGGGGGGGTACCGAAGACCCCAAACGGCGCTGACTTGATCAAACCGGATTAAGGTTTCTCTTGGTGAAAATCGCATTTTACTTTTCACGTGAACGATCACTAAGATTTTATACGCGTTTAGCATCAATCAATCAAATAAATACTAGATCTTTTTGGATTAGCAAACTAACTACATACATTTCTTTGCGAGGAATAATCAATCACAGTTTTTTTAGATCAAATGTTTATTTCCAGTCCGTGCAAGCAACTTAATCCAAAAACGAAGAGGAAAGGCATAGCGTAATGCATTGGTATTGCTTTGCTTCCAGCTCCTGTACTGGAGCCAGGAACGAATGTGAAAGGTACCTTTGGCACTCTTCTGTTGGTGCCAAGCTCTTGGAAAAACCATGCCGATTTTTTGATGGTCCGATTCAGTGAGCCGTTTTCGTAGTCCACGTGCACAAGACCAAACTTTCGTCTGTAACAAAAACAAAGGGTCACTCCAGGATGGCTGCTACCCTTACTCTGGCGCTATATTATTTAACTGAACACTACAAGTTCCTACGTGTAACCGGCCGTCCACTCGAAGGCGTCGATCAGACTCCAGACTAGATAGCCCATTACGTTAACGTTCTCCTCCGTGGCGACGCGGATCAGCTCCTGCAGGTATACCTAAAAGTAGAATACAGGGTTAGCATCAAGGACGCCGGGGCTCCATATACTCGCGTCACGGTTAGCGCTAGTTGCAAAGTGATGCTGCCGCTGCTGGACAGCTGGACGTTCGTCCGCAGAGTGCTTGCAGCGGACGGGGCCCGCCGGCGCGCCGTAGCGCCAGCGCCTGCGGATGCCAGGGTAGGCCAGCCCGCGGGACACCCGTGCGTGCAGCGGGCCGGATGGCCTACCCACCAGGCGCTCCGAGCGCGTAGAAAACAAGAGGTATTCCCTGTCACGCCCAGCTGTCAGGAGATTGTACTCACGCTGTGGTAGCCGACCCTGGGCTCGTCGTCGAGGGGGTCAGACTTGGGGTCAGCTTTGCCTCGCTCGTCAGCCCAGCCGTTCTCCGTGATGAAGAGGGGCGTGTTGTTGTAGTTGTCGCGGATCCAGAGCGGCGCGTCCCTCAGCACCCAGGGGTTTGCCTGACAATAAAAAAGGCCGCGTTAAACTTCTCCGAGCGACGCCCCTTTGTACACACCCCCCGCACCGGAAACGCAAATGGTGGTCGGTGTCGTACACTTTCATTACTTGAAGTGTGTAAACGCCATTCGTACACATGAAGTGTGTGAATTTCATAGAAGAATTCACACCTTTACTTTCTTTAGGGTACGATCGGGTATTCACACTCTTGCGACCCCGCCGCCTTTGCCCTCACCCGCATGAACAAGTCCCCGAAGTGGCCCGGCCTCGTGTCGCTGGCGACCTCGGCGGCGTCGCGGTCGGACTGGATGGTGCCGCCGCCCGCTGGCCGCGGCTGCTTCGTGCCGTCCGCCACGGTGGTGCCCATGTACGCGTTGAAGCAGAGGAAGTCGGCGCTGCCCTTGAGTCGCGCGCGCTCCTCGTCCGTGAAGCTCGGCAGGCGGGAGGACGACCGGCCCTCCAGCGCGCTGTAGTGCGCGACGCGCTCCTTGAGGGCGGTCGGGTAGTCGCCGTACACCACCGGGTGGTAGATGGAGCCCAGGGCGAACAGGTTGCCG
>NW_026267190.1:1203002-1204703 GCF_000697945.3 Frankliniella occidentalis | reverse complement strand
CTGTAGTGCGCGACGCGCTCCTTGAGGGCGGTCGGGTAGTCGCCGTACACCACCGGGTGGTAGATGGAGCCCAGGGCGAACAGGTTGCCGCGCTCGGCCGCCTGGATGTCCTCGTACGCGGTGGAGTTGGGGCGGCACCACAGCGTCAGGGCGGCCGCTCCGATCTTGCCTGGTTGAGTGGTTGTTGACCCATGTCATTATCAGAACCGTCCGATGGTGTAAGGGTGTGCACGCCCACACCCAGACAAACGATTTCGTGTGTCAAGCACTTTTTGATTTAAAAGTGATCCAAGATTAATTGTTTTACTTGATACGACTACGATTTTTCCTTACTTTGAAGTAGGATCTTATACGAGAACACAGCCAGGAGCGCGGAAGAGGGAAGAGCTCCCATAAGAAAAGCTCGCTCCTAGTTTTGTCACAGTATTGGTCAAAATGTGCTTGAAATAGTAATTTTTCTGAGTGTGTGGCAGGACAAGTCGAACGCGACCTCACCTCCCTGGGTCTTGCGGTACTTCTCCTCGTACACGCGGTAGGCCTCCATGTGTGCGAGGATCGTGTGGTGGACGCACTTGTAGTCGTCGCCGACCTGGGGCGTATACAAGCCCGGCACGGGTAGGAGGGCGAAGTTCATGCAGTAGTAGTTGGCCTCGTTAATCGTGGTCCACAGGCGCACCTGGAAGATGTCAACTTTAACTCTCGATGGAACAAAACTTGCGCGATGATTTTTTTTTTTTTTTTGCCGTTTCGCTTACTCTGTCGCCGAAGGTTTTGAAGAGAAAGTCTGCGTACTCTCTAAACGCTGGGACGATAGCCTTGTTAGCCCAGCCTCCAGTTTTCTTGAGAGTTGCCAACGGATAGTCAAAGTGGTTCATTGTTATCTGGAAATTCGATTTTTGTTATTGGAGCCGTTCTTTTTGTGAAGACTATATTCTACACCTCGACCAATGTGAGTCAAATCACCATGGGCTGAATGTTGTTCTTTATGAGCTCATTAATAAGATTGTTGTAGTAGTTGACGCCATCCTGATTTATTTTGGAGGTATCCCCTTCTGGTAGGACACGAGGCCATGACACAGAGAACCTGTAAACTTGAAGCTAAACCGATAATTGTCGTTAAACTTAATTGTCACCAAAGAATCGTGAGGAAATATAAAGTTTTTCATCTAGCACTGTACCTTGAGGGTGGCTGCCATTGCTACGTCTTCCTTGTACCGATGATACGAGTCTGCAGTTACGTTTGGCTGTTGTGTAATGTCCCCAGTATACTCTGGTGGGATTTCTTGTTGAAGGAAAACGTCCATAACGCTCGGGCTTTTCCCTGCGAGCACACAGGGCCAAAATAACACCGGTCAAACAGGCGTTTAATCCGTCACTTCAATCTCGGCAGTCTCAGCGTCGTTTCCTAAGAATTTGCGAGGTGGTTCGTGATTTATATGAGTCACGGGGCGATAAGACCAAGAGCCACTTGCGTGGCTGAGGCTGGTTGTCAGTTGTCTCCACCTGAAACACTCTAAAAGTCTGAGCACAATTTTTGTAACTAGCATGACCGGACTTCTGTGTGCATAACTATCTCAGATGCAGCATTGTAATTAGCACAGGCCCCTTTGGCTCGGCGCTCGTTCACCGGCCGGTGTGTTTGTCTTTGTCACCCTCAATGCAACCCAATGGCACCTTAATGAGTGAGGCGAAGACAGACTA
>NW_026267190.1:1196330-1197562 GCF_000697945.3 Frankliniella occidentalis | reverse complement strand
CCACAGTGGGGCTGTCATTAACCCTCTTCAGTAAAGAGACCTTCATTATCATTTATGACAAATTAACCGGGCGTCCCCCGTCCGGTGCACCGCTGTGGTCTCGTTGGGTCGCGCGACTTCCACCCCGCCCCACCCCCCGCTCTCCTATCCCCGGCAGGCACGATCTGTTTTCTGTGTTAGTCCTTGTTTCTCTGTATCTTTCCCTCCCTCGCTCACTCTAAAATGACGGGGTGGTGTCGCTTTGCTTGCTTCCCAAGATTTCGGCCTTTCTTTTTTACCGACAACTTTTGGCATTCTTCTATATAGAGGCTGCCACTTTTTGGTCTCAATTTGGCCGTTCACATTTTGCACTGGAGGTTTGCATCTTGTTCATTATATTTCGATTGGGAAATCAAATTGGTCAAAACGCACCTATAAGGGTGCTAAAACTGAGTGACTTTTGTAGCAGCATTCAACCATTAAGACAATGTAAAGTAATTAATCCCTTCTTAACCTTTTAAGGGTGCGACTCACTAACACTTTTTCAGTCTGTCGCTGCCTCCCCCTGCCGCACTCTCTTGTTTCTTTTCTTCCTTCCCCTCGGCCGCCCTCATTGGTTGCGTGTTATCTCCCCCGCGCCAGTTGTGTAACACACGTGTGACGTCTGTGTGGGGGGGAAGCGGGGTGGGGATTACAAAGTTTGAGCGGGCAGGGGGGGAGAGCGGCGGCAAGGACAAAGTCTCATTAAGACAACTTTGAGCGTCATTTTGCCGGCGGAAAGGAAACCAGGGCGAGACGCCGAACAGACGAGCAGTCATCTGCGTGTCGAGGGAAGAGGAGGGAAGGGGGCCGGGAAGGGGGGGGGCGTACCTCAGCTTGAGCAGAGTATGAGGAGGAGCTTAACATTGCCAAGGGACAAGTGTTTTCCAGGTATTGAAGATCCTATACCCCTTCTTGTAATAAGGATCCTTATTCCTCGAAAAACGGCTGGAAAGAGGGAGGGAGAAAGAGAGAGGGAGGAAGGGGGGTATCGGCAGGGGGAGGGCAGTAGGAATGGACGAACAGGTGCAAAGTGGAAATGGGACAGGTGTCCTTGGACGTGACACGACCGTCGGCCCCTGCTCGCCCCCTCCCTCTCCCCTGTCTCTCCCCTCCTCTCACACTGTTCCTCTCTGTTTCTTCTCCATCCTCCTCCTCCCCTCTGGACCGTACTGCGCAGCTAGGATTGTAGACCTGGTAGGCGTGTCCATTCA
>NW_026267190.1:1195814-1196280 GCF_000697945.3 Frankliniella occidentalis | reverse complement strand
CGGCCGGAGAGAAGGAATACGGTCGGAAATCGTATACATTTACGGCCGGAATGCAACTTTCCGGCCGGAAACCTGGCCGGAATTTTCACCTGGGAAATCCTCGTATAATACAAAGGTCTGCGTTCGTAGCACGAACACACTTTCTTAGGTAGATTTTTGTAGAGTTCAGGTAAAAATCTCACCGTTTGGTCACTCCTGCGGTCGTCTGAGTCGATTATATACGACTGGCCGACGGCCGCGCACAGGAGCAGGAACAACAGGACAAGACGCCGACAATGCATGGCGGCGATCCGCGAGTCGGTTAGAGGCGGAAGCAGAGTGCGACTGTGCGGACCGAACGGGTGATCTGCCACACCTGGCCCTGTGCCGCGGCCGTGGGCCCCTGATATGATCTCGCGCCGTCAATGTCGAGTGCGAACTCAGACGCACGTCAAGTGCCGCCCAGGACCGCACTGATAAAGAAATG
>NW_026267190.1:1193234-1195438 GCF_000697945.3 Frankliniella occidentalis | reverse complement strand
CGCGGCTCCAAACACTGGCGGTGTGGCGCAGCGGCGGGGAGAGGGTGCCGGCGCGGGCAGTGGCACTGCGTGCAAGGTGCAGCGGGTCCAGGCGGGGTGTAGCAAGCTTATTGACATACTGTTTTCAAAAATGACTTGCAAAACTAAAAACAAAAAATAATAAAATGCAGAAAAGTTAGACAGTCCCTATTTCAAGTAATATTGTGTTATAGTTACTTTTTGAACTGTATAGCTCCAACTAGTCCAATGTTGGTCGTCAGCTGTATAGCTATCCCCAGGCGGGCGCAGTCGTGGAAGAGGGGGAAGGAGGAGGGGATGCATGGCACACGTAGTGCAGTGGTGCATTTATCACCAACTCTTAAGCTCCATTATTACTCCTGGCTTCACTTGCTTTACGGTTAGTTCCACACTTTGTGAGATCGCTTTATCATTGCGTTCTAGTGCAGTTTAACCACCACTTACCGCGCGTTGCGCAATTCGGGGTTCTTGCCCCATTGGGACGGTACGTCACGACGTCGCACTTGTTCGGTTCTTTTTTCTTTCTTTTTTTTTTTTTGTCCAAGTACAACTCTGTTGTTTGATTACTTTTAAATTGTGGCGGTATCTTCGCTCCTCTTTTATTATTTTCTTAATTAAGCGACGCCGCTAATTTTTCTTTGATAAGGTGATAAGGGCGAGAAATAAAATTATGACAATGGCTCGTGTCGTGGGAGTTCGCCGTCGTTCCTAATAATAAGACTGAAATAAAAAAAAACATCGTTGCCGTTGTAATAATATCCTTTACGTTGCTTTTTTTTTACTGCTGCTGCTACTGCTGCTACTGCTGCTGAGGAGCAGACGCACTCGCTGGGGGACACGACCACTTAGATAAGGGAATTAGCGGGGGCGGCCGGCCGTCTCTCGATGGAGTAGTCATTACCGAAAATAATCTCTGCGCACTCTGAAAGTTTTGGCGACGCGCCGGTGTGGGGCCGGTGGCTTTGCTGCCCCGCGCGCGTTGCGGTGAAATCTAGCGGAAAGGTTGCTGCTGCTGTGATATTTCTCCCAAGTCGAAGGAAATGAGGTAACTTTTACAGTTAATTTCTTGCTGTTGGTGCGGTCGACGGTCGAGCTGCTGCGGCGGCGGCGGCCGTGCGCATCACGGCGGCGGCTATCCGTTTGTGGACGGGGAAGTGCAGTCTCTGCAATCGGTGGTCGGGTCATGTTTTGTTTCGCACCGACCCGCTTGCACCGGCCGGGCCGGTGGGCGGCAAGCAGGCGGCAGGCAGCTGGCGAGAGTGGAACTGCGGCCGTGTAGCGTCGGCGGCGGCAAAAAGCGGAGCGCCAAGTCCTTCAAGTTTCCTCGTTTGGCCGGCAGGGCGCGCTGCTGCCGCGGCGGTGGCGGCGGCGGCTACAGACGCGTTATGGGGGGATTTGGCCTTTGGAGTTCCCTCCTATCACGCGGACGTGTTTTTTTTCCTTACCTCTCCCTTCACCCCCCTTTCTCGTCTCTTGCCCGCCCCTCCCGTTCGCCGTGTGCTGCTGGCTGGCTGGCCATATTTGTAAAGTTGAGGCAACTCGGGGGCGCGCGGCCCTATCGCGCAGTGGGTCGGCCGGGATAGAGGGCGAGGGAAAAAGTGCGGGAAGTGAGGTGGGATGAGGAGGGGGTGCGGGGGCAGCTGGAGGAAAAACTCTTTACCTCTTCGATGTCTGGCGCGCGCGCCCTGGGTCAGCCGGCGGGCCCATAGCGCGGTACACTCCTCGCCTCCGCGTCAAGTCTCCGCGGACTAGTTGTGCCGTAAGTTTAGTTTGTGGTTGTACTTCTTTGCAATTGTTTTCAATAGTGGTAATTATGCAGTGTTCTACATTGATCTTGCGGGTGGGTCCCTATATCTTGCAACCATAGACTAACGTCTCTGTGCCCCTTCCTCCCCTCCCTCTCTACGCAGCCGCGACTTAAAACTCCCTCTGGTGGGTGCCCCCCTGCTCCCTTCCCCCACCCCGTCTCCCTTCCTTCCTTCACGCGAAAAGCTCTTTGAAACTCCTCTTCAAAAAATAAACTGCTGTCATAACTTTGCGCGCTGAAACTAAATCTGAGAAATTACTTTCACGGCGAGAAGAGCCCCGCCGCGCCGCCGCCGCGACTTGCGCCGTCTCGCCCGATGAAATCATCGACAAAGCGCGCTGCCAACGCAACAACCCTTCGCGCCTTAATGCCTCCTGCG
>NW_026267190.1:1190297-1193184 GCF_000697945.3 Frankliniella occidentalis | reverse complement strand
TGTGACAACGTCACATTGTGACGTGTCGGGGCACTTGCGCGGATGCAACCAGAGATTGCAATCGTTTGCGACGAAAGGTCCGGCCGCGGCGTAGCACACCTGTGTGGGCTTCTCGTGGTGCTGGCCGCTTCTTCTGGTCTATCTTTGCCTGAGTGGCTCTTAATCCTATCTTTCCCTCTCACGATAAAAACGACGTCATGGTTTTCATGACGTTTGGAAGAACCATGACGTCTTTATGTGAGCCAAAGAAGTTACGAGGGGAAAATTCCGTCAATCCCAAAAATGGAGAGGTGCGCGTCGGGCGTGGCGCTTTCAGGGCGCCGTGTTTAGCAACCCGCGGCCCGCGAACAGCTGTGCGGCCGACTCCTCTCTGGAATTCTGTTAGGCCCTGATGAGTGGCGGGGCGGGGCGGGGCGGCAGGCCGTGTGGTTGATGGCTCAGCAAGGCGCCCGCCGCCTCCTCCAGTCCGCTAACGGGCAAAGTTACGTGAAAAGTGTAAAGTTTCCTGTCAGGCTTTCGCGACGCTCCGCCCCGCCGCGCCCCTTGCCACGCCCCCCACGCCACGCTCGGCAAGCCTGTAATTTGCCTAATCATGTTTATTCTCGACCCCTCGGGCCGGGCGGCGTGGGGACCGCCCGCCTGAGCTCGCGCCTCGGCTGGGCTCGGCTCTGCTCGTGCCAATGGTCGCACCGCTCTGTTAACAAGGGCCGTGATTACCAACGCCGATACAGCGACGTGAGAGGGCAGGCGTGAAAGCCTCAGTTTCGTTTTCAACGTAGAGTTTGAACTTAAATTTAAAAGGAAATAAGTAATAATGATGTCGGCAATTGCCAGTTTAATTTGTGACGGCCAGTTGCTTTACACTCGATCGTGGTCGTCGAGTTGCCTATTCGCACGGGGGTCATAGGGAGACGATAGGCCAATTCGTTCGCATCTGTGCTTGCGGGCTAGTATACACAATGACCCTCGGCATAGTCCTTGTGCCGGTGAATGGTAGAGGGTAGTGTTCTCTGGCTTGGGAAATGAGTTGTTATTATTAAATGAATAACAAGGATCGCCTGGTGCTTTCCGGTGCGGAGTGCGGCGCGGCGGAGGCGCCGCTGTGCCTGTGGGACTCGCCCCCGCAGAGATACAACAACAAATAGACTGGAAATGAAAAGCAACCGGCTACTTTTCAACCCTCTGCGCCGCACGCTCGTGTCTTTGTGAGAGCCGGCTTGGCCTGTCAGAACCAGGGCGGCCCACTGTTTCTCTTTATTTCCTCCTCATCGCTTCCCCTATTCCTCTTCCCATATCTATCTTTCTCTGCTCGCCTTTCTCCTCGCGTCCTTTTTCTCTCTTTTTCTCTACTCGTGTTCATTATTATACGCCCCGTCTTCGTTACAGCAACCTGACGTCGCAAGGCAAAATTAAAACTCTTATGCACAGCCTCTGAAAACAAAAGGAAGCGTTCATGAGAGTAGAAAATGGACGATAATTTTCTCCAACCACCTGTCACGGTGGACCTGTCGCCCTCGTGGCACCGGCAATACCCAAATTACGCCGGCTGTTAAATACGGTTAAAACTTGGTAATGCGCCATTAAGGGCCGAGCGGGTCGGGGCCGAGGTCCTGGTCACCCCACGGCCGTCACACTCCTCGACCTCACCGACCCAGCTCATCTCGGCACGCCCTCACTCTCTGCGACCTCTCCGCGTCCTTCCCTTTTCTCTCGCTCGTCAGGCTGCTACGCGCTTCTTTGCTCTTTTCTTTCTTTCTTGCATTTTGTGTCCGCAGTGAATAGGCCGGTGAAAATGCGTTTGCGATAGATGAATAAACATTCTGCTCGGACCGGCCCCGGCTGCGTAAACGGGTCAGAATTAAAACTTTTCTGTAAAGATTTCGAACCCGCACGACGCGCGTCGAGCCTGGCTGTAGCTTTTGCGAACCCCTCGCCGCCGCCCCCATGTGACCTCGAAGTGAGTGTGTTTGAGGCGAGTGGTCGTAACTCATATAACGGCAGAGCGCTTCTCTTTGCATCGGGGCCGGGGCGGGTGGGGCCCGGGACCCCAACGGCTGAAGCGGGCCGGGCAGAAGGGCAGAAGGGCCTGAATGCGTCCCCGATGTCCTCTTAAGCTGAGCCGGCTCAGCAGTAGACTGCTGTTAGCCCCACTTGACTATAGCCCAGAATGGCTGCGTGGCGGGGCGGGGTGGGGCGTGGCGTGGCGATGTCGTGGGGTGTGTGGCATGGTGGGGCGTGGCAGGGCGTGGCGGGGCGTGGGCGTGTACCAAGTGACGACCACGGCCGCGCAGGGCGGCGCAGCGAGCTGAGAAGGAGCACGCTACCCCTTTCTCTCTCGCTCTCCGTCTCCCGCGGGAGGGACACGGAGAACGGCCTCACGTACACAGTCATCAGCGGTCTCAGCTCCTGCCTCACGACCCCGAGGGGGGTCTCGCGCGGGCGGCGGTAGCTGAGGCGTTCTCCCCGTAGAGTACTCCACGGGCTCCCTCCGAGCAGCACCCCTAGGAGCACCCTGTGCAAGTGACCCCTCCACACGACTCTCGTTCTCTCCTCCCCCTCCCACTCTTTCTCTCCTCTCTCCCTCTCACGGCGGCCTCTCCTCCGTCTCTCTCTCCCTCTCTTCTCCTCCCGTGCCCCCGTGACGCAGCTATCCCTCCCTGATAGAATGCTCTGTGACACGCGCGGCACGTCCACGGCGTGGCGGGGCGTGGCGCGCGGCGCGGCGACAAGACATGCATCCCAGCAGCACCGGCAGGCGTCCTTAGCATTTGGGAGGCGTCGTGGCGCGTCGGGAGGCGTCGGGACGCCCTGCTCTCCAACACCCGGCCCCCGGCTCCGCTCTTCCACCAGTCCTACATACCCCTTTTCATCTTCCCCCCTCCCTCCC
>NW_026267190.1:1187183-1188935 GCF_000697945.3 Frankliniella occidentalis | reverse complement strand
CCACGCCGCCGTAGCTGGGCTGGGCGAGTGATTTCCATGTGACATGTTAGAGCCATTAGCGCTGCGCGGCGCTACTCTACTCTCCGGCTGTCGGAGTCGCTCGGCGCGAGAGGGGTGGGGAGAGTCCCCGTAGGTGTGAACACTGAGCCCTCCGCAGGGTCGGGACGGCAGGGATGGGGTAGGATGCGGCGGGATGGCGGTGTTCGAGTGCACACTAAAATGTTATTATTATGAACCACCAGGCGTTTGCGTCGCGTCTATATTTCCAAATATCAATATGACTTATGAAATACCTTCTCTTTTCTTTTGTTGGCTTAAAACGCTGTATTTTGACAGATTGAGTCGAAGCGTTATAAAAAAACATAGTTTTTTTTAGCCCATTGAATATACAACGTCAAAAGTCGAAGGTAGGGGGAAAATAGGATGGAAGCGATCAAGCAGGAAATTAGGGAAGCTGTCTGCTTGTCCTTTCCTCTCTTCTCTACAGTCTCTTTCTCACTCACTCACACCAAAACACACTCACTCACACATTCACGCGCACGAGCGCTAATACGGGGGCGAGAGGTAACGATCTCTGGAGTGTCTGCCTGTCCGTCCCGCCCGTCCCTACGTCTGTCTGGCCCGACAGTTCCCTTTACGCCCTTCACCAGCGCACCACCGTATGACGCGCACTCTGCACCAACACATATACCACACAGTTTCTCTTCACCTGTCCTCGCCCTCTTCACCTTTCACTCCCTCACACACACGCACACACGCTCACATATCTTCCTCTTCTTCTTCTTCACCTCCTTGCACTCTCACAAACTCCCACCTACAGCTACGCAGTCTGCTGAAAAGAAACGCGCCCTCTTTGATGCCGGTTATTTCCATTTTCGCGTCTCTTCCTCTTTCCTATCCCTTTTCGCATATACTCGGAGAAACGCACACGTAGGTCGTCCTTCTTTTCTGATTATTTTATACGTATTATTTTTTTTCTGCAGAACGTGCAATTAAGTTGGTAATTTCATTTTTTCGCCCCCGTGTGCGCGCGGCCACTTCGCAGTGCCGAGTGCGCGGCTCGGCCGGCCCCGCCGTGCTCACCTGTTGAGCTCGGCCGGGTCTCCTCATATCGCACGGCGCGCCTCTGAATTTGACATTTAAAATTCAAATTCACGCCGCGGCCGTCTCTCTTTGTGGTCTCGCTGGCGCACACGTGTCCGACCCGCCTTTTAAATCCCCGTCTCTCTCTCTTTGTTCCAGGTGCGTGTCGATGCCCGGGCTGCAGCAGCACGAGGGAAGGTCCCTGGCCGCTGCGTACGCTACGTCTTCCAAACAGTTTGCCGCAAAAGCATAAGAAACATTTATAAAAATGATTGATATTCGCACGAGTATTCGTAAAGTTGCAGCTTTGTTTGCGAATAGAGATGTGACGTTTAAAACGAACAATAGAACACCCTTTTCAAATTTCTCACTTTAACGTTTCAACCCCGACGTCTTATTCAGTTATGATGTAGGAAATTTGTGGCCGTATTAAAAAGAGGAAGATTGAATCAGAGAGGGGGTCTCTAACAAAGCCAGAAGCACGTAATGGGCACCATCATAGACTAACAAAGGAGAGTGCCTGTGGTCTTAGTTTCAAGTTAAACCGTTCGACCTCAAGCACACACACAATGGCATCGATCCTGTGTGGGGTCTTGCGACGGGCGCCTGCCTCCGCTCGCTGCTGGGCGGGGCCGGCTCAGACGCGCATACCAGATGAAAAGGCCGAGC
>NW_026267190.1:1186222-1187133 GCF_000697945.3 Frankliniella occidentalis | reverse complement strand
TTTTTTTGCAACTCCCCAATCGCCGGACAAACTCAAAATCAATCGTCGCGCGTGGTTAGATTTTCCCGGTGCTTATTGTAGTGAGTGAATAAAAGAAAATAATCCGCGGCACCTGTTTGCACCATTAGCAGTTCTGTCGCCAAGACTGGTTCGGAGTCAAAAGAGCGCGGACGAGAACTTTCAAAACTAATGGTTGAAAACATACTCGTAGAAATGGAGTTCGCGGGCACAAGAAGAAAATTTTTATGTGTAAATTTGAAAAAGATCTTTCAAGAAATTTTTGAGAAATTTCAAGCCAAATCATTAAAATGATAGTGGTCCACTGTGTCAACTTTGCATAAAAATGTCGAACGTTAGTGAGAATATTTCACCTTTAAGTTTCAGACTTTGATTCGCTACCCCTGCTCGCTTGAAGCCTGTAGCCTCACCAGCGGCAGTGGGGTTGGTGGCACTCGGGCACGACGACCTCAACTAGCTGCTAGACGAAAAAAACCGCACCCCCCCCCTCCAAAAAAAAATACACCTCGTCGTTCTTTCTCATTTTTATTATACACATATTTTTATTTCTTTCTGCGAGCTGCTGCTGCCGTACGCATTCCCTGCTCCGTACGCGTATGTATAGTGGCCCTGATTGAAATGCGCATGGCGAATGCAGTGGCGCCACACGCGGCGCGCTGGCTATGGCGGGTCGTGCTGCATGCCATCATGCGGCTGGTTGGCCGAAACCCTTTCGATACTATTTGTTGTTTTGTGATGGGCGGGCGGGAGAAGGCCCCGGACGGTCCGGGTGCGGGTAGCCGGGTCCGCCGGGGGTATCCGAGCGCGTGCCGTTTGGCAATTCATTAAACATGACGATGGCCGACAGGTGAGAACAAAAACGAAATCAATATCGGCCGCGCGCGCCGTCGGGG
>NW_026267190.1:1175321-1177045 GCF_000697945.3 Frankliniella occidentalis | reverse complement strand
ACGCGCATACCAGATGAAAAGGCCGAGCATATCAGCATGATATGACCCCCCCCCCTTCCTTCCCTCCCTCCCCCTTCCCTTCCTTTGTTCATGCCAGTGAATCCATTTGAATTCACGCGCCCAAACTGATTGGCCGGTCGGGTGGATTGGCGGGAAGAGAGGGGGGTGTGGGGTTAAGGGAGGGGATTGAATGACTGACGCGCAGACTGCTCCTGCACTTGAGCCGCCCGGGCCTGCTGCTGGCGGTGGAAACTAGGTCAGCTGGATAAGGATGTTTGGCTCATATGCATTTTATGTACGCTCTCGCGTATTTGACTAAAAGCCTATCCCTATCGACACCCACTTGCAAGCCAAAGACCACCTGAATATTGTTAGGGTCAAGTGTAAATCATTGATAACATAACATATTTCAGTGCGCGCTAGATATAGGTCTATCTAATTCATTTTCAAACCAATTTTTTTTTTATCATTTTCAAGGCTGGCCTTTTTGTAACGCTCAAGTGCTGCACGATTGCGGCTTTGCCCGCCCTGCCCGGCCTCTTCCCTCCGTCGTCGTGGTCTATCGGGTGAAAAATTAAATGTCGTTTTATCATCGAATCAATCTCTCCTACTCATCCTTTTAATCTTTGACCCACATCCTCCCCCACCCTGCTCGCCTCTGTGCTCTCGGGCTGCGCTCCCGCACTCTCTCTCCGTCTCTGCTCTGTCGTTCTCTCTCGCTCCCTCTCCCTCTCTCTCTCGTTCTCTCTCGCTCCCTCTCCCTCTCTCTCTCTCGTTCTATTTTAGCCACCTGAGAGGTAATAGAGAGGAGTGGGAAGTATATGGGCATTACGGATATGGAAAGAGGGGAAAAAAATGAGCCGGGCGGGGAGATGATGTGAGGGGATTATGAAGACCATCCGAATAAGGCTTTGGATCGCTCAGTACGGCTGATTTGATCGCGATCTGCCTGGCGTGCCGTGTGTCTGCAGCATCCGCTTTATGCCAAACTAGTCGAGCGAGCGAGATGGCGCGAGGCCGAGGCCGTCCCCGTTTTATTGGCCCACATCTTATTGTTTTCCCCCTCCAAGAGTCTCCCTCCCTTGCTTTGCTCGCCTCTCCGTCTGTTGTCACGGCATGGTGACCTTCAGATCATCTCCCCTCTCAATTGTTTTTTCTCTCCAGGGTAAAAAGGACGATCTGAATCGTTTAAATAACTTGCCGTGACTCTCGCATAAATATGTGACTGCCCCTCTATAGAAGATATTTGCATCAGCATACGTGTGAAAACTCTGATCTCTTTGGGGTAGCTGAAAACAGAATACGATTTTCCATGGAAAATTTTAGATTTTAACCATAAGTTATTACTATTGCGTCGTTGTTAGAAACAAATTCGACTTTTATTGTCATAATATTACAGATATACTTTTTACCGCATAAGCAAATTTTGCAGAATCATTTTTTCGTCACTTTTTGTTTGTGTGCCCCGCAACTCTTTGGAAGGCTTCCCAGGGGCGGCGATGCGAGAGAATGACGCATGCCGAAGGCAGCGAGTCTGCAGCACGTACCAGGAAGCAGCGAGGGGCAGGAAAGGGAGTGAAAGGAGGCGGGGGAGGGGGGTGAAAGGTGATTCGCAGCGCCTTATGAATCACTCGCCAGACGTTTCGGACTATGGCTGCTGACGACGTGGAAAGAATTATGACCCACAACAGCGAGCGTGTGCTATTACCGCACTACTGCTGCCC
>NW_026267190.1:1174574-1175271 GCF_000697945.3 Frankliniella occidentalis | reverse complement strand
GCAGTTTGCTTTACTAGATTTCATTTCTGCGCCCGTGCGTTCTTTTGTCCCGTCCCTCCCGGATGGCTTTGTCTCTCTTTGTGTTTCTTGCCGCCGCCGCTGCTGCTGCTGTAAGAGACAGTCGCCCCCGCTGCTCCGTATAGGAGTCGTAAGGGGTCTATATCGGCTGGGACGACCCCGGCGTTCCGTACGACCTGCATGGCATTTTCTTCCGGCGGGATGACCCAAAACCGTTTGTTGTCGTTCTCTGCGACCTACATTTCTTCCTTCTACCTGCATTTTCTCGGACATGGTTAGGAATCCAATCACTCCAAAAACGCCGTTCGTGTGGCTCTTGCCAATTGACATTAACGGACTCGGCCAGTACGGGCTTCGCTGTCCACTCTTGCTCAGAAACCTGTTCATTCTCACACGGTTGAGTGAGATCCTAGTTGTTGATTTGTTGATTAAAGCATTCCGGTGAAGCTGAAATGTAGAAGAATGCAGGGAACAAGGAAATAACGACGGAAGTCGCCATGTTAAAGCATAGCGAACCTCGTTTCCTTTCTTCCCCGTATTCTTCTGCATTTCAGCTTTATTTCCGAACTGCGAGTTTTGCCGGTTGGTGTGGCTGCGGCGCGGCAAGCGGACCTGCTATGAATCAGGTAGAAGGAAATGTGGGGCCGTGTGAACCTCCTCATTCGGGAATGATTGTACC
>NW_026267190.1:1170508-1174524 GCF_000697945.3 Frankliniella occidentalis | reverse complement strand
CCCCTTCATCCCCGCCCACCCCACTGGCTCGCTGGTTTTAAAACTTCACTTGGCTGAGCATGACTGCAGCGCGCGAGCGTTAAGCGCGCGAAACGGCCAACAAAACGGCCATGAAAATCATTGCGAAATCCTCAAGTGCACCCCGGCCCCCGGCCTCTCTCCATCTCTCTCGAGTTGCCTCCCCTGCTTCCCCACTGCACACGCCAGGTAGTATTTGGCCACTACCCCAAGCCCTCGTCCTGATGTACCCGTCGGCAGGGAGGAGCAAGGCCGGCGGTTGCTTTGGCAGAAGTGGTCCCCCCCGTCCCCTGCTCCCCCCGCCCCGCGCGCGCAAACTTGTGCATTTAAAGTTTGCCGCCACTCCGTATACTCCGTGCGGCGGCGGCGTCCCGCCCCCGTGCCGCAGCCCCGCCGGCCAATGCCGAGCGCCGCAGGTCACGTGACGGGAATCGGGAGAGAGGAGGGATGTGCGTGATGTGATGCCGAGTGTGACGCACGGGCGTGTCGGAGGTGGAGGTCGTCCATCCATCCATCCACCATCCATCCACCATCCATCCACCATCCATCCACCATCCATCCACCATCCATCCACCATCCATCCACCATCCATCCACCATCCATCCATCCATCCATCCATCCATCCATCCATCCATCCATCCATCCGTCCGTCTGTCCCCATGGTGGATGCATCCACCGGCATCCACCCATCCTCAATAAGACCAATCTCTCGTTCCCGCACCCGGAATTTTCGATTTCTTGTTTCAAGTACATTTTGTACTAAAAGAACGACAGACAGAGTTGGCAGCTCCGCTTCGCTTTGCTGGCAACTCTGACCGGGACACAAAAGCTTTGCGGCCCGCTGTGCATCTATACCCCTCAAGGAGAGGGGAGGGGGCAGGTCAGGGTTGGCGGGGGGCTGATTGCACGTCCCGGCCGCACTCTGTGCCCCACCCCGCACTACCCCGCCCCGCCACGCCCTGCCACGCTCCGCCACGCAACGCGCGCCACTGCCGGCTCGCAATCCCTCATCAAAACCTCATTACACGCCGATCATATTACGGTTAATGGAGCGCTGGTTGTGGTGGTGGTTGTGGTGGTGGTGGTTGTGGTCGGGGACGGGAGGTGGCGTGGTGAGGCAGGCCAGTGGTGCCCCCTTCCACGACATGGGTGACTTGGAGTGACAAGCCCCCCAGTAAACTGATTAATCTTTTTTTACGGGCTAGTCGAGTTTTGCCATATACACTATCTAACTTTTTTGTTGTGGTACCGGGTGATTCAGAGCACGCGCTGCCGTGTCACCCGGGGAACGCTCGGAGTACACGGCGAGTACACCCGGCGAGTAAGCCCGAAGTACGTCAAGCCTTTTACACCCAGGAGTAACACGAGTTGTCGACCCCTCACCTCGCGCAACTCTAAATGTAAAGTTAATTCTTTTGGCACTTTGAAAAAATCAGAGTGCTAACCTCGGTGCTAACGCAGGACTCGGGTACTACTATTACCAATATTTCGAAAACTTCAGTTGCGGTATTTACTCGGTATTTACCGAAGATTTATTTTTCACGGTAAAAATTATGTCTTGTAATTGTAGATGATTGCTTGAAATTCAAGGGAAGATGCCTTGGATTCGAAGCAATCTGATTGAATTACAAGACATCATTTTTACCGTGTTAAAGCTGATGCGTTGTTGAACACATCGTATTCCGTTCGGAGAAACTTTTTGTATTTGGTGGTACAGTTCGCCCCAGTTCGGCTGTGCCCTGATTCGGGTCGGTCCCCGGCGGCGGTGGTGTCGCGCGCGGCCCTGCGGAGCGCGCCCGCGGGGAGGGACAAAAGTCCTCGCGCGCCGCCGCTGCTCCTTATGCGCGCGACGGGGAAAAATCGTGAGTGATTTTGGCCCCCACGGTTTGGGTGGCCATGGAGAGGAGGGGGGAGGGGGTGGAGATCGGAGACGCGGCGGGCCGGGGCGCATTTGCAAAACGAGGACTGATGCCGTTGGCGCGCAGCGTAAATTCCTTCCCGCTGGATTTACGCCCACCAGGGCCAGATTTATGTAACCAGGCGCTGCAACCTTTTCCCCCTCCCCCCTTCTTTCCCCTCCCTGTCCCCCCCCCTCCTCTCTGTCTCCCTCTCTCCTCCCTTCTTTCCCTATTTTCCCTTATCCCCCCCGTCGCGCGCCCGGCGTGGAGAGGGAGCGGCGGAAGCCCGCACGTCGCGAGCAGGACTGACGTGCCGCCCCGGTATGCACTACGGTATCCCACGACCCTCACCCCCTTCACCCCCCTCCCCCTCCTCCTCACCGCTCGCTGCTGGACGGCGCTATGGCTGCCCAGCGTGTCGCAGATGAAAAAGACCTCCCGGTGCACCCTCCATCCCCATAACCCAAAACCCCCCTCAACCTTCCTCAGCTTGCAATGCCCCCGTTTCCCCTCGCAATTTGTCTCCGTCTGGACCAAGGGGGTTGATCTGCGTGGTGCTTCGCATGTATCTTGACGTCCCCCCCCCCCTTACTCCTCTCCGTGTTGCTCTTACGTGTCTCGCGGCAGTGCACGAAAACTACCGTAATATTCGCTGGTAGTTCTTTGGTTCACAAAAACAATTTGAGCGTGCACTGCGATCTATATTCCTCTGTGCCTTTACGGTATGCCTTTGAACGATTTTAATATTTAGACTAGAGCGTTGTCTTTTCCTTCTCGCTTTGAACATTGACAACGCGCTGGTCACTAAACCGGGGAGGTGCGTCTCTACCCTGACGGGGGGCCCAACCCAAAGCCCCGTCGCGTCGCAGCCCCGCCGTTTCTCATCTCATTATTCACTTTCCTTCATCTCCTTCAACTCGTCGTCTCTGTCGTGTTTCCCTCCTTTTATTTCAACCCGCTGACGCCGGGTCTCCTCCCACGCCATTCTCACTTTCTCTGTCTCTTTCTCTCGCTCTCTCTCACTTGCTCGTTTTACTCGCTCGCACGTTTGCTGGCAACTTTCCCCTCTCACTCTGTCGTTATATGAGCGCGACAACGGACAGGATGCAGAGGGTGGAAGAAGGGGGAGAGGGGGTGCAAATACTGTGGGAGGAGGCCCGTCCGCTGGACTCGAAACGCATTTATTATCTGTGCGCGAGAGACAAAGTGTTGAAGAAGACACCTGTCCCCCGCGCTTAAGCCTCACATGCACTAAGTCGGAGATAATTGTGTCGCACGACGTTAGTTCACGTAATTAAACCGATTGAGTCGAGAAACGCGTAAGCTGCCTTATAAAGCAAAGGACGGTTTTGCTAGGCGTCATATTTGCCGTCTCGAAACAGCCCACGTTCAACCTGTGAACCTGTGCAAGCTCTCATAGCGCCTGATGGGTAGGCAACATCTTGTCTGCCGTGCATTCATGCACTGCGGGCTGGCCTACCCTGAGTTTCGCAGGCGCCGAGCTATGCCGAGGGTCCGTTAATTTGCCGAGTGAATCTGAGAAAACCGGACGTAAATTTTGGATGGTCTTTTATTTTACGGTTGCCTAGCTCGGTCTCAGCCTCTCGGCAATTTTCAACCTCCTCTCGGAAACTTGCATGACTTGCGATGACGTTATGTTTATTAGTAGCTCCGTCATCGCCAGCCTCCAGTCGCATAACGTGTCGGAACACAAAGTCACGCTCGAGCTGGATGCTGCTTGCCACTTCTTTTCTCGCGAGTACTGTGCCTATACGTGAGTTATTCTACCTCGCGGCCCGCTTTGCTCTGCACAGACTGCCCCTTTCTACCCCTCTTTCTCTCTCTCTCTCCCCAGACCGACATGCCTGTCCGCCCCAGGCGGACAATGCCTCCCCCCTCTCTTTCTCTCTCTCTCGCTCGGCTACTCTCTTGTCACACTAGACAAATGGATGGCTGGACACGTCCCTCTCTGTGGCTGTCATCCTTATTTCAGTAAATCTGGACTTTTACGGAGAAGGGATAGAAGGTAGAATGATGAAACGACGGAGAAGAAAGGGGAAGAGATGCAGGAGAGATTGGTCGAAAGAGGGAGAGAGAGAA
>NW_026267190.1:1165191-1166853 GCF_000697945.3 Frankliniella occidentalis | reverse complement strand
CGCCGCGCGGAGTATTGTCCTTACGAGTAGGCGGCGCCTGCAAAAATAATGAAGCCTCGTTAAAAAGGAGGAGGAGGAGAGCCTTCTCCTTATTCGGGCGCGAGGGGTAGCTAGCCGGACGGCCGTGGCCACCGCCGCCGTCCATCATCACACGACATGTCGTCGCGCGCAGCCTGCGCGCCGAGGGCTGCTAAGGGCTGCCGAGGGCTGCCGAGGGCTGCCGAGGGCTGCTAAGGGCTGCCGAGGGCTGCCGATGGCTGCCGAGGGCTGCCGAGGGCTGCCGAGGGCTGCCGAGGGCTGCCGAGGGCTGCTGGGGGCTGCCGAGGGCTGAGGAGGGCTGACGATAGGGCTGCCGAGGGCTGCCTACCGGGGGCTGTCTGCCGAGGGCTGCCTGCCGAAGGCTACCAAAAGGCTTTGCTTGTCGTTGCAGGTCGTATGGCGCAGGCAGTGTAGACCTGCCTGCAGCCTGCAGGGCTGGCACTCGGCAGGCGGTGGGGTATCTCAGGTCGTCGTGTATCGTGTGCTCTGAATGCGGGGGGTATCGCCGCATGGGGAGGGGAGGCGCCAAGCCGGCGTTAAATATACATGCTCACCATGACTTGGGAATGATGTTCCAGTAGTGCAGCTCTTGTCGGCCAGGAGCGGCCTGAAGCTGCTGGAGGGAGGTAGGGGCTGATTTCTCGCTCCACACCTCGGCCTAGGCTCCGCAACCCCAGGTGCCACTCGCACCTCTCTCTGCGTGCGCTCGCGCCTCCTCCACCACCTCCACTATCTCCACAGCAATTGCAATATGGATGTGCTTGTTGTGTTTCAGGGCCCGAGGACGTGTTCCGGTTTGGGGGCAACGAGTCGCACGTCGACTACTTCCGGCTCGCCATCAAGGACGGAAACTCGCTGCTGGTCGGCGGGAGGTGAGTACATTGAGCCTTTTTCTCTACCACTCCCCCTTCTAATCCTTTTTATTTTCCGATTATTGTGTGTTAAAAACTTTAGACGACAGTTCGTTATTCCTACCTAAAATCAAATTATTTTTTCGTTTTTTTAAAAAGTAAATTTGCCTGGTGTGGGTCTATCTTTGATCTCTACCAATATTTTCCGCCTATGGACAGACGTGGCTAACATATGCTTCGCTGTTCCTAGGCCGGGAGTGATCGTTAAGTGTCTGACATTGCCACTCTGGCAGATTAGAACGAACGCGGTTCTGCACTTACCACAGTTGGACATTTCCGTCTTCACTCTTGTAGGACTCTGTCCTGCTCCTGTTGGGGTTTGCACAGAGCGGACAGACGCAAGCTCCAGGGTGTTTTGCTGTTTGGATGGGATGGCTGCTGCTGCTGGAGGGAATTGCTGGATGAAGGCAATTTAACGAGCAGGGGAGGAAAGGGGGCCTCGGGCGTGCGGCGGGGCGAGGCGAGGCGGGGCTCTAGGCAGGCACTCACCTGAGGATAACGGAGACTCCAGACAAGGGTGTCAGACGCACCCCGCAGCGTCGCGCGGCCCCAGCAGCGCCCGCTAGCTCCAGTGGCGGCTCCGGCGGCTCCGGCGGCTCCAGCGCCTCCGACTGGACAAACAGCGTAATTGGGTCCCGGGGGAAGGGCGGTGGCAACAGCTAGTCGTGTTGCCGAGGACCCCCCGCCACCCGTTGTTAGGTGTGACTCCTTG
>NW_026267190.1:1163093-1164716 GCF_000697945.3 Frankliniella occidentalis | reverse complement strand
CCTCTCGTATGCTTCCACCGTTTATAAACTAAGTGGATGGCCGACGCTGAAAATTAAATCTTTTCGACAGCGTCAAAATGAGGGGGAAAAAACTCAAACCACGCGTGATGCGTCTGCGTGCTGCCTGTGAGAGTTATTAATGTCACCACCAGAGGACACACCATCGCACAAAACTTTGTTTGTTTTTGTTTGTTGTTTTTTTCCCTTTTTTACTGCAGTGTACGGCGCGCGCGCGCCCGCCGCCCGCTTTTAAGGCCGTCGTGTGGCGGGTCATCTGGGACACTTTTGGGAGGGCGCTGCTCCGCTGAAGCCCGCTATCCGACCCAGTTTACGCTCCCGCTATTACATGCCGGCCGGACGGCCACTGTAGCCCCCGATCGGAATGTCAGCTTTTTTACGCCCCCTCCCTCCCCTCTCCCTCTCTCTTTCCCCCTCTCCCCCTCTCTCCGATCCCGCGCCGGTGTTATTGGATTGGGCGGCCTTTTCTTATCTCAAACATTCCTCTGGGCGCTGCCGTGCGGTCGCTACGACGGAGATTATGATGAAAATGATGATGGTGGTGGTCGTGGTGGCGCCGCAACATCGCCATCAACGTCGTCGTGTCACCGCGCCCCGCCCCCACGCCGGCCTCGCCCCGCCACGCCACGCCACGCTACGCCCCTCGCTGTCAAGCAGTTTGCTTTACTAGATTTCATTTCTGCGCCCGTGCGTTCTTTTGTCCCGTCCCTCCCGGATGGCTTTGTCTCTCTTTGTGTTTGTTGCCGCCGCTGCTGCTGCTGCTGCTGTAAGAGACATTCGCCTCCGCTGCTCCGTATAGGAGTCGTAAGGGGTCTATATCGGCTGGGACGACCCCGGCGTTCCGTACAACCTGCATGGCATTTTCTTCCGGCGGGACCCAAAACCGTTTGTTGTTCGACCTTACCTTTCTCTACGACCTACATTTCTTCCTTCTACCTGCCTTTTCTCGGGCATGATTAGGAATCCAATCACTCCAAAAACGCCGTTCGTGTGGCTCTTGCCAGTTGACATTAACGGACTAGGCCAGTACGGGCTTCGCTGTCCTCTCTTGCTCTGTCTGAAACCTGTTCATTCTCACACGGTTGAGTGAGATCCAATCGCGCCAGCAAGTAAGCCCCATTTGTTGATTAAAGCATTCCGGTGAAACTGACATGTAGGTAGAAAAATGCAGAGAACAAGGAAATAACGGAAGTCACCATGTTAAAGCATAGCGAACCTCGTTTTTTTCTTCCCCGTATTCTTCTGCATTTCAGCTTTATTTCCGAACTGCGAGTTTTGCCTATCGGTCTGGCTGCGGCGCGGCGCGGCAAGCGGACCTGCTATGAATCTGGTAAAAGGAAATGTGGGGCCGTGTGAACCTCCTCATTCGGGAATGATTGTACCTCAGCAAACAGAACAATTTCCTGTTTGTGATGGAGAGCCATTTTCATGTGAGTATGCAACCCCGTCCGCAAGGCTGCATGCGGTACAATATACGCAAAATAAAGGAAGGGGTCCATGGACTACCTCTTTTTTTTCATATAACGTAATGCATCGTGTACGATATCCACAAAAGTCATAGAACACCGGCCCTGGATCACGAATAAGCTGTCTCAGATCAGCACA
>NW_026267190.1:1155471-1158568 GCF_000697945.3 Frankliniella occidentalis | reverse complement strand
GCGAGAGATGGGGTTTTAGAGGGTGAGGAAGGGTGACGGGAAAAGCTGTAGCGGAAGCGCGACGGAAGTCAGTCGGGGACGCGAGCAGAAAGAGCGCGACGCGAGGCGCAAATTCCTTTTGACAATAACACAAGAGCCCGCCAACGAGTGCAACGATGGCCAGGAGCCTTTCACCTTTCACCTGCGGCGCCCGCCATTCAAAGGCTGAATCTGCGTCGCTTGTCTGCCCCGGCCCCACCTCGCCGCGCACCCCGAACCCTGGTACGTCCCGCCCGACCCTCCACGCCTCGCCTCGTCCCACTAATCCCCCTGTCGTGTGCCTTTGGCGGCCTCGCCCCACCTTTTCAATAAAATAGCCCCGCGGTCAAACTCCCCCGCCGATCCCCGCGGATTGATCCCCCTCATGTGAGCGCCCCTCATACGGCTGGGCAAGTCGCACACCCTCCTCTTTTCCTGATATATTTTTTTTTTCAGATCTATATTTTTCTCTTTTGAGACGTTTTTTTTTTTCCTCTACAGTACACCGTCTACTCTGTCTTTTCTATATCTCCCCCCTCCCCCTTCCCTTTTGCCGAAAGAGCAGAAATGTGTGAGAGTAAGGAGGGGGAGGAAACGGAGACTATTCCTTTCCACGTCAGGCTTGTGCCGTGGCCATGGAAGTTTGGGAGAGTGAAGAGGCTTACGTCCGCCCTTTGAGGCCTAGAGGCGGGGCATGGCGGGGCGGGGCGGGGCGAGGTGAGGCGAGGCGGGGCGTGCCGGTGGCGGGGCACCCCGTTGTTGCTGGCGCTCTTCTTGTTGTTCGGCACCGCGTGCTCTACGGCGGCGGTGGCGCCGCGAAGGCCGGCCTCGGCGGCGCCACACCGCACCCTCCAATAAGGAGAGGTATGGCGTGATGCCCGCTGCACAAACCGCACGAGTCCGGACGAAAGGCGGGAGCCATAGTGCTCTTCCCCCTCTCCCCTCTGTGCGCTCGCTCACTTGCGATATTTTTCTGTTTCTCTTTTCTTTTTCGCCTCGCTCCCGCGTCCCTTTTAGCCCCTGCTCCTCCCTCTACCCTTTAATTAGGTAATGCAGAGGGATAACACTCGTGCGACTGCTTCTGCCCTCCCGGTCAAGGCGACGTGGTGGTGGACTCTCTGCTGCTGCGCGGGTCGCATTTACCAAGCCTTGCCCCTCTCCCCCTTGCCCCTCGCTACCGCTACCGGTATTCTCTGCTATCTCTTTTACTTACTCTCCCCCTCCTCCTCATCTCTTTTGCTACGGCGTTTTCTAATTTTAAACTTTTTCTGTTACAGGAACTTGGTGTACAATCTGAGCCTCACAGACCTTTCAGAGAACCAGGTAAGGAAAGGAAATTATATAAGGTCGCTAAACAATAATGAAACAAACTGAACACAAGAATTTCTTGACGACGGTATGGAATGAAACAAATAACCCCTTTCCTCTTTCCTTTCTAAACGCTGTGCTTGGCAGCGTGTGAAAGTCCACCCCCCCCCCTCCCCTCTCCCGTGTCGCGTGAGGCGCCGTCGTGTGTTTCTTTTTACTATTATTACTTTAATCTTCTCTTTTCTCTTCTCCCCGGCGGGATATGATGAGTATTTGTGCCCCTCGCACGGGTATTGCCGCCCCCGCGCCGCCGCCCCCGCACCCCTTCCGGGGGGGATTACCATAGTGTAATAAAGGGCAAGCCATCGCGCCCCGCTCGGGCCAAGGCCTATCCGACTCGAGACGCGGCCGCGGTGCCGGCTGGGGGAGGGGGGGGGGTTACAGTTCCGCAATTTGTTCCACATTTATTCATGGGTCTCGAGGCATGCTTTGCCGCCGCTCGGCTCGCCTCGGCTAGACCGTCTCGACTCGGGACGCGGCGGCGGTGGCGGCGGCGTGGCGTCTGCGGAAGTCTCTCACATGCACAACACTGTGAAAGAAGTTTTGTTTTGTTTCAAAAGTAAGGCTGTTGTGTTCCCCACGGTTCCCCATTTCGCCGCACCAAAAACAGTGAGTTTGTTCAAGTCAAATTTTTGCGTGAAAATTTTATCTTATCTTTCCCCCAAATTTCCCGTTCCCTAAGAAAAATCGACTTGCAAATCGATAGCTAAGATTTCACTGTTGATTCATCTGATAAAATAATAATGCGATTGACGCCAGATAGTGTGCGCTTGGAGTGCAATGTGTTGGAGTGGTGTGAGGTGCCGTGATCGTGAGTGTCAGACCGGGAAAACCATCCGCAATACCTGTCTGACTCATGGGGAGCGCCTGTCGTGTGAGGCCCGCAAAGAGATTCCGCTTTCCGCGGAAATGCATCGCATGGGTCACGAAACACACGAACGCTCCACTTCAACCTGCTGACTCAACATACATAACTGAATACTTTTTTTTTCTCACCCCCCCCATGTCTCGCTTCTGCTGCTTGCCGTTTTCTGAAAGGAATGGATCGAGAACAAAAACACGGGGACGCAGATGGAAAAGACGAGAGAAAGAAATCTCCGCTCCCTTTACAAGCGCGCGAACAAGCGGAGATAAGCTGCTCGCTGGGATTGATTGAAATCGGGCAAACTTCCAATCATGAAAAAGTTTTAAAGAACAAAATGAACTTCTTTATGCGTCTCTCCTTTGCCCGCCCGCGCGGCCCGCTGCTCTCCCCCTCTCCACTACTCGCCCTGTCGCCAGTCCCTCTCCTCTAGCGGCCGCCGCAAGAGCGCTCTGGATTTATTGCTCCATTTTTACTCTGGGGCGCCGCCGTTAAAGCGAGACGGATGCGATATTCAATTTGTTTGAGGTTAGGCGCCGCCGGCCCTTGTTTAACGCTCTGCGACACGTACCGATAAATTTCTCACACTCGGCAGCGCAGTTTGTATTTTATTTCCCCGCCTCCCGCCGCCGCGCCTCCTGCTCCCTTTTTTATTTTTGTGACCCAGTTTTACGTTTCAGTGCGGAGATTACTCTCATTTGCTAATACCCGCCTCGCCGGCTCGTAAACAAAGGGAATGGTCGAGTCTTAATTATTTGGACGGCGCAGTCGTTGCGCGATGATTATTATTTGTTCCAAGTTGCTGCGGGCCGCTCGTGTTTCACTTGCGCGCCATGTGTTCCAGCGCCG
>NW_026267190.1:1154696-1155421 GCF_000697945.3 Frankliniella occidentalis | reverse complement strand
CGCCTCGCCACGCCACAACTGCGCTGCGCGGCTTTGCGAAGTAAGCAGAAGCGGCGGGGCGCCTGGACGTTATGCAACCCGCACGCGTGGAAGTTGTGCGGGCGGGCCTACCTCCCGGGCGGCGGCGGGGCCCGGCGAGGCCCCGGCGGAGCCTGACAATGCTGGTCTGGGCACGGCCCCGGCACGGCGGTCTCGGCAGGCCGTCTCGGCACGGCCGCTCCCCTCTCGACTCGCTCGAGTTTGACTTTCCACCGTGCCTCGGCCCGGGCCGGCCCCGCCTCTTGCCTCGGCCGTTTGAGATTCTCTTCCCCCACGAGTCCTCCTCACTCCACAGTTATTCTGTGTGTTTATTTGGCCGTCCGCCTGCGGCCTACCCGGCCTGCTGCTGCCGCTGCCCACTCCTCCCCTCTCCTCTTGAAAAAGAAATAATATCGCAGTCGTAATAAGAAAATGATGATGGCGGCGGGGATGATGATGATGACGATAATAATAATGAGGCCGCCTTGAGGAACGTCGCGAAAATTATTGCACTTTTCCTTATATTCCGCAAGTTGCTGCGCCGTGCGCAAATAAAAGCGCCGCCGCCGCCGAGCCCAAGTGCCCCGCGGCGGCGAATAATATGCAATTTCTCTGGGCGTGCGATGACCATTGCAAGGGGGGTGGGGTGCTAAAGGTCGCCGTGCCGACGGAGCCTGTTTCCTTCACGGCGTCGTGTCCCCCCCCCC
>NW_026267190.1:1152435-1153877 GCF_000697945.3 Frankliniella occidentalis | reverse complement strand
GGCAGCCAACATTGCGGGGGGCGCTGCTGACAATGAGCGAGGTCGCGGCGATATTACCAGTCCTTCATAAAAAAGGGAAATGGATGGCCGGCCACGGGTGTTGAACCCGCGGCGACAACGACGGCCTGGGGAGCGGAGCGGCCCCCCTATGCGTGTTTGCTTGCGAGCAGTGTTCGCAAGCGCCGCGCACTTCTCCCCAAGCACTTTTTTTTTAAATAGGGGGAGAAAAACACTCACATGAAATGACCTAGGGTGCTACTACGCAATTTTTCGTGTCATATTCCTCTCGACTTTTTGTTCCGTTAACACGGCCCCTTTCCCTCGTCGGGGAACTACGCGGCACTACAAACTATCACGCTCGCTGCACACACCTCCCCTATGGCGGCACTCACCACAGCGCCGCGCCACGCTCAACATGTCGCGTGATGCGGGTCGCCCAGCGCCCCTGGGGGAGAAAGAGAGAGGAGGAAAAGGGGTAGGGGGGCTGCAGCCACTGGCCAGCCGTAAAGGGAGCAGAAATATGTCAGCCACTTGTGGCGGATCCCCTTGCACTTGACAGCCCCGGGGCCCTCGCGGGCCGGACGCGATGGTGCTGGTCGTGGGTGGTACCCACCCCCTGCTGCGCCCCTACACCCTGACCCTCTGACATTTTTAAGTCATGTCCTCCTCTTTCCTGCTGTACTCCTGGGCCATGTTCTCTTCCTGTGAAACAGAACGCGGCTCGTACTGTACCCGTCGCTGTTTTCCTCTCAGATCAAACTGATTATTTTTCATTTTTTTTACGATGAGACAAACTCAAAACGTGCTCTTAAAAAGATTGGACAGCTGTTTATTTTACAATCCACCTCAAAAATTTGTATGGAAAACTTTTGGAACCGTTTATGTGTAAAATCTCAGCAAAACGTATTATCGTCATTACACTGTAGTGAGTGTACTAAAGATTGGCCCTGCCCACCACTCTTCATGCGCTGCACTTTAGCTCCACACCGAGCTCAGCTCCACGCCAGGCTCCCACAACTCTAGCCTGCATCACCTCCAGCAGCATCACGGGGGTCCTATGGGCTGGGCCGGTCTGGACCGGCGGGACGGGCCGGCACCACATAAAACCCAGTAGTGCCAACGTTTATATTATAGGTCGGCCAAGGCTCCTTTTACATTAAATCGCGCCCAGCCCGCAGCGGGTGTGGCTGGGGTCCGCCGGGGTCCGCCCCCCATCGCCGTGCGATTCAAAACGGTCCCGGGGATCTCTGGCTCAGCAGCAGAAGCAGCAGCAGACCGCAATCCTGGCGGCGGCTGCGCGGCTGCGGTGGTGGGCGGAATGGCTGCGGCGAAAAAATTTCCTTTATCCCTTCGTGACCTACTCTGCTGCTGCTGCAGCCGCCTCGCGACCGATCTAGTAAATGATGATCCTAAACTACCGCCCCCGTGCGCTCCGCCCCCCC
>NW_026267190.1:1146129-1152385 GCF_000697945.3 Frankliniella occidentalis | reverse complement strand
GCTCTAGAGCCGCAAAGGAAATGAAGTTAACATAATTCGTTCTCGGAGAGGGACAAGCGTCGTAGCAGACAGAGGCCGAATGAGCAAGAAGGAGGAGTAGAGGGAGAGGTAGTGGAAGGACGGGGAGGGAGGGAGGGAGACGGAGATCGGGGGCTAGGGGCCCTCAGAGAAAGGGTGAGATGTAATCGAGTTAGCATAATTCTTAAGGGAGGGCCGCGCCGACACTGCGGGCGTCACGGGGGCGGCGTTGGGGCGGCTCGGGGGGCGGCGCCGGGGAGGAGACACCTGGCCTGGAGGGAGAGGCCTGCTGCTCCTGGAGACCGTTGCCTGGAGCGAACGGTCTTTGGTCGCCAGACATTTTGCAGCTGGGAGTAGTATGACGTATGGCCAGGCAGTTTTGCACTTCTTAAAATGTAAAACAAAATCCATAATAGAGATTTTTTTTTTCGTATAAAGGCTGCGCTCTCGCATGGTTTCCGGCCATTGCGTCGCTGAGGGACGTGTGGCTTCGGGCAGGCTCCATGTATATATCACCCCCCACCCCCTTGCATTCTCGCACTGGGGCAGGCGGAGCGTGGCGGACCGTGGCGGGGCGTGGCGAGGCGTATGGCCGCGGAAGAGGTGGGGTCTGCATCGTTATCGGTACAAGTAGGCGTGTCGCATAAATTGCGCACTTTGTGTCGGCGCGCTAAATTTTGTGAAATTAGTCTATTGGTGCCGAGCTGCTTCAGACCCGCCCCGCCGTCCCCGCCCGCCTCGGCCGTAAAGTGCGCGACTGTACGAGCCTCGCGGCCTTCAAGGCCCTCCAGAAAGGGAAGCGGGGGGAAAGGGAAACAGCAGACAATCAGGCGCCGCCCAACACCCGACGGTTTTTAAAATTCTACCCCCGTTACGCTGCAAGCAAAAATATGTGCCACCCTCAACTTGACAAAAAAGTGCCCGACAAAAATAAAAATAAAATCCTTTTCCTAGTACAACTATACTATAACATACCAAGAAAGGTGCGATACGCGTGACATCTTTGTGAAGGATTGGAAAAGTATAAACTTTGCCTATGAAACATTTTTGCGGTCTAATGTTTCAAGGGACGTGTTTGTTGTCATTAGGCTGTTCATTTTAAGAGTTATAGTCTCGTATGGCCGTTCATTGTCTGTTTTGTAATCTTGACTAATCCTTGGTGTGTTTTTCTCTTTGTGTTTCATAGAGGTTGGTGTGGTTCTCGAAGCCGGATGACATCGAGATGTGCATCGTCAAGGGGAAGGACGAGGTGAGTAGTGCTACTATTCTGTGTATGTGTGTGTTAAAGAGAGAAAGAGAGAGCACCCCCCGGCTGTTGTGGCGTGCAGCAGTGTCGTCCATCCCGGGTGTAGCCGCTGCGCCACGCCCCTCACTGCAATACTACCCCCTGGTCCAAAAAAATAAAAATAAAATGGGAAAGCTATCAGAGATTGTTTTTGCTTCATATCAGATTTGATTTCAAAGACAAAATCTGCTTAACGTGCAATTTGTCACATAATTAGTGCGATTCTTAAAGAAATATTTTTTAAAAAAATGCTCCTCTCAGGACAGCAGTGATGCTGCGCGGACTGCTGAGCACCATTGCACCGTCAGCATTCGGGATTCTGTCAAAGTGTCGGACACTTTTATTTTGGGACGTGACCCCCACCTGCCGTGCCGCTGGGACGGGTTGCGCAGAGGACCCCCGTGTCCCCCCAGGTTTCCCCCGGGCCCCTCCAGGTTCTCCCACCCCCACGTGACAGATGGCGCCCCAGCTACACCGCACCGTCTGCCCTCATCACCTCATAACAACTTTGGCCATTCGTTACCGCAGATAAGTCGGATTAACGCGACAGCCTCCCCCGCTTCCTTCCTCTTGCTCTCTCTCGCTCTTCTCGACCACCCCGTCAGTGCCCTCCCCCCTCTTTCTCTTTCTCTCTCTTTCCTACTCCATCATTTACGCTCCTCGCCGCCACACGCTCATCTCGGTGTATCTGTCTCTCTCGCAGGAGTCGTGTCAGAACTACATTCGGATTCTGACGAGGACGGCCCCCGGTCGCCTTTTGCTCTGCGGGACCAATTCCTTCAAACCGCTCTGCAGGGAGTACACTGTAAAGGTGAGTAAAAAAGCACGTTGTTCAATATGAACTATTTACAGCAGTATAGAGTTTTTACCTGGAAACATGCTGATAGGATAATGAAAGGTTGCTGTTGAGTCATAAAGTCCGCTTAGGTCGGGTCATAGGAGGAAAGCGCAGGAAATATTCTGGAAATTCAAAACTGAGATTGCGTGGCTGCCGGTGTGGCTACATTTGCCGAAGTTTTTGGATTAATTGATTTCAACATGTGCGTTATACTTCGCCAATGAAGGGGGCTCTATTCTTTAGAAAGATAAACCTTACACCGATCTTTAACCATAATGATTGGTTCATTATATATGAGACAACCGACATTTTTACGTTTTTGAGCACTAGGCCTAGAAGCAGTTTTGCGAGCCCGCGGAGCCGCGGCCGGTAGTCACAGAGTGGCGCTCGCGCGGCGCGGCTGCAGCCGGGCGTAAAGGACCGTATCGGAAATCTCGGGCGAACGTGTTCCGGAACGTCGCCCCGAATTAATTGTGGTTTAGGGGGGAACACGGCTGGGGAGCGGGGGAAGCAGGGGATGTGTCTGCCGCGCCACGCTGTGGCACCGCGCGGCCCCGCCGCCCTGCCGCGCCGCGCGTCGATCGCGCTGGAATCTGTTTCCATTGTTTTACAGCCCCAGCAGCGCCGCTTTGTCCTGAACAATCAACAGTTAAATGCATCCCGCTGGCCGCTCTCTCTCCTAGATCTCCTCTTTCGAAGCGCGCACATTGTAGCGACCGCGTCCCTCTCCCGCTCGCCTGCCCCTCTTAACCGAACGGGGAAATAACACAGCGACGTGCGCTTGTTGTGTTGTTGTGGCGGCGCTTGATTTCTGTTTGAAATGCGTCGCGCGCGGGACGACGCGGTCGCCCCGTGTTTTGTGCTTTGTGCGTTGCGGGGGGGCCGAGGCATCGTCACCCCCGCACTCGTCCTGCACATCGTATGTGCTGCCGCCGCCGCCGCCGCCGCTGCCTATGCAGCGTCCATCTGTCCGTCTATGTAGGGCATGAAAACGTCGAGGGAGGAATCACTCCAGATCAAAGTGTACGAGTTAGTACGTTAGTACACTTCAGTGCACTACTAGAGTACGTCTTTAGTACGGGCCTGGGTGTACGAGAGTACGCTAGTGATTTCCCCCTCGGAAAACTTAACATTAAAAAAATAGTGTTGATATCTCTAAAACGGTAATTATGAAAAAAAAATATTATGTATAGCTTATAGCTATTTTCAACTCGAGCCGTTTAAGAGATATGAACATCAAGAATTTCCAAAAATGTTATCAGTGTACATGCCCTACGTCGCGTCGCTCGAATAGTTACCGATCGCTAGACTTGAAATAATTACTTGTGACTCCGATACAAAGATCGTGATGCTTTGCGTACTCGTGTGCGTTTATCCACAAATTAGTTTACGCAATAGTTCAAACACAAATCACTTTCATAGGAACAGATGATGGGAGTTTCGTGTGTTGCATTTGCGAAATTTAAAAGGATTAGAGCAACTGATGAGGTAAACCGTCCTGGCGGACCTCATTATACTCGCGCCAGTTTGGTTCGCTGCGCTGTGCTGTGGCGAGACTCTGTAGGTAGTGCAGGAGGAAGGTGGGGGAGTGGTGGAGTGCGGGGGTTAGAAAGTGTTGGCGCCTGGCCTCGCCTGCCATGCCATGAAGATATCGGAGGGGACTTTATTGCTTTAGGGTCAGTATGAGGGTAATTAAGTGTATCGGTGTGCTGGGGGCGGCGTGCGGGGGCGGCGTGGGGGCGGCCCGGGGGACCGACCGCCACCGGCCTGGTGCTGCTGCCGTGGTGGTCTCTGGGGGCCGGCCGCCCCCGCGCCGCCGACGCCGCCCCCGCCCGGCCGGTCCCCTCCTGCTTCGCCAGCCTCATTAAGGGGGGCTCTTCGTTTAACAGGAAGGGAGGAGGGATGGGTAGTGAATTTAGGGGTGACGGAGGGGGCCGCGGGGAGGAGGGTAGGTTCGAGTGCGACAGAGAGGGTCGTTTGGAGGGGGGTTGGGTTGGGGGGAAATTCCAGCAGAGAAAAGGCAAGCCGAGGAAGCTTCTGTGATGTTGTTATCAAGCCCTCTTCTCATCCCTGTTGTTTCTCTCTCTCTCTCTCATCTTGCAGACCGGGACCTACACGATGGAGAAGGAGAAGCTCGGCGTGGCGCTGTGCCCCTACGACCCGCAGCACAACAGCACGGCCGTGTATGTCGGTGAGTATACAAGTCACGGTACAACCCCGCCGACGTGTCGGCCGAGGCTCGATAATTCCAAAAATAAACCGATTCTTTTCTGTTCTGAATAATCTGAAACATCGTACTACAGCTTACGTACTTCTCAGAAACTCATGGGTGGAATGATTCACCGATTCCTCACACTCGATCAGAGCGAGACTATCGCTTCTCATGTGCACTGTTGGGAATTATATCGTAATCTTACGAAAAATGTACTGTTGTTTTTCTTCACAAACTCTTCGTTACTTTTAAGTAACGAATACATTCGTAATATGACGAACAGTTTGTAGCTCGGTTGTTGTCCTAAGAGAACAATCCTAGACGCAATAATTTTTGAAACAAACATTCTAACATCCTGATCAATTGGCACTATTAAATCGTTATGTAACGAATAGTTTTTTTTATACCACTACGAACAGTTTCGTAACCGAAATTGACGAATAGTACTTGTTAATTTCAATTACGAACTATTCGTGACATATTATAATCGTAAAATGACGAAATTCTCCAACAATGTGACGGAATGAGCGACGTGGATAGACGTCGTAGGATTTCAAAATTTCTTACCCTTAACTGTGAGCCGTGTCACAGAAAACTGGCGCGCATGTCGGACAGGGCCGCGTGGGTCGCGAGGGACGCGGGTGGGGGGGTTTGAACCCGCGACGGGCTCGCCCCTGGGCTCCGCTCGCCGCCGCGATAGTGTCACGGCCGCGGCGGCGTTGTGCTGGTAGTTTTATCGCCCCACCGTACATAACAAACGATGAGGGCAGAAAAGGGGGGAGCGAGGGGGGGGGGAATAATCGGCGTCGTTTATCCTGACGGCGGCTGTGGTGGCGGCGTAGGCAGACGAGCAGCGGAGCGCCTCGGGAAAGTTGATGCGAGTTTAAAAGCGTGTTTATCCACATGCATTCTGTCAGCCAGAGACCGGCCCGAAAGGCCCAAGGCCGTGTAGTGGAGGGTGGGGCTGGCTGGGGGACGCAGGCCTAGGCGCAAATAAAGCCATTCCACTCGTCCCTCTCGACAAAAACAAGGCGCAGCCAAGCGCGCGCGCGCCCGACAGGGCGGGGCGGGGACTTGCCCCCCTGTGGAGGTCCCATGCTGCTGCTGCCTTCTGCCTGCCGTAGATTGATCCTTATGCTCGGGAGATGAGTACTCCCCACCTCCCTCCCCCGCCACCTTACATCCCCCCCCTCTTGTGCCCTCCGACGCCCCCCAGCAGCGGAGCGCAGTGCTTTTCCAGGGGGGGCGGGGCGGTGGCGGCGGGTGGCGGCAGTTCCTGCCATGATTTACTGCCTTTCGCACGCAGTTCTAAATAAATCCGCTACTAAGAGTCCCCCTCCTCCCTTTCTCCCCCTCTCCCCCTTGGGCCGCCGGGCCTGCTGGGATGTGCCGGCGGGCGCCGCAGCAGCCGAGTTGGGTGTGTTCTCCAGCTTCGCAAGTTTCTGGAATGACCCGGCTGCCCGCCCGGCTGGAGAGGGGGAAGAAGTGGGACTGGAAGAGGGGAGTTGAGGGTAGGGGGCAGTTAGGACCGCAGCCGTGTGCTCATCATATTTTTGTTTTTGCTTTTTTAGTCGGTTGGGGGTTGGCAGCAAAAGGGTTGAATTACTTTGAGGGGGTGGAGTAACATTATACATAGGAAGAAAGGGGATTGTCTGCGCGGTCTGTCCCGCGCCATCACCGCGCACTCCATCACCGTCCGCATGCTATGGCGATATGCAAGGCGCCCTGCTGCTGGCCGCGCTCGAGAGCGCTCTCTTGATCTTTGTTTTTAATTCCAAACTGTCTTGTGTTTGCAGACGGCGAACTCTTCACCGGGACCGTGTCCGACTTCTCCGGGCTGGACCCCATCATCTACCGGGAGCCGCTGCAGACGGAGCAGTACGACTCCATGAGCCTCAATGGT
>NW_026267190.1:1133097-1140759 GCF_000697945.3 Frankliniella occidentalis | reverse complement strand
GGGGGAGAGGGGGATGGGGGGTGGATCTTAATGGACGGGTGGTCTGCACGGCCCGGCCGGGCTCAGCTCGGCTCGGCTCGGCCTCCCGGCCCCGTCGAGTGACGGACTCTGCAGTCTGGCGACGATGACGTCTTAGCAGGAGCAGCCAGCCGGTCTCTTGAGGACCCCCGGGCCGGCGGAGAGGGGAGGGCGGGAGAAGAGTCTTGAGTTGCTGCTCTCCCGCGTCCCCAGCTATACACTGTTGGCGCCTTCCAACATAATCGGAAATAATACAACACGATTCCCCCGATTGTTCATACTACAATTTCAGCACAACATGTGTTTCGTCTCCCTCTCTACGCCACCGAAAGATAGCGCGGGCTTTGGCTGGGTGAAAGAGGCCGGATCGGTGTGTCGTTGTCGTACGTCGTTTTACGACGGTGGTCGGCCACATTTACGGTGCTGTAACGCCCGCGGCGTGTTGGCGCTTCGCGGCGGCGGAGCGCGCGTGTGGCTAACTAATTGCAGTATCGGTACTGTAACCACCTGGCCGGGACGGGCCGGGACGGGCCTCGGGCTCGCTTATGATGGTGCCTCGCTTCGCTTCCCGGCTGCTGGGCGCTACGCTACGCCACGCTCGCGGCCGCACATAAAACTTGCAAGGCGTGCGGCAGATCCCGTTGCTGCTGCTGCAGCAGCATCCCCAGCTGAGCTGCCCGCCGCGAGCGCGAGCAGGCCGTTAAAAGATAATGAAACGAAAACAGAAATAACGGCCTCCTGGGCTAATTCTTCCATCCTTTCATCCATCCATCCATCCATCCGTCCGTCCGTCCGTCCGTCCATCCATCCATCCTTTCATCCATCCATCCATTCATCCATCCGTCCATCCATCCATCCTTCCTTCCATCCGTTCGTCCGTCCGTCCATCCATCCATCCTTTCATCCATCCATCCATCCATCCGTCCGTCCGTCCGTCCATCCATCCATCCTTTCATGCATCCATCCATTCATCCATCCGTCCATCCATCCATCCTTCCAACCATCCATCCATCCATCCATCCATCCATCCATCCGTCCGTCCGTCCGTCCATCCATCCATCCTTTCATCCATCCATCCATCCATCCATCCTTCCAACCATCCATCCATCCATCCATCCATCCATCCATCCATCCATCCATCCATCCGTCCATCCATCCGGCCATCCATCCATCCGACCATTCCGCTGAGCCCAGCCCAGCCCGCACAACAGCCAGCTCGCCAGCCCTCATCCCTTTCTGCCCCGTTGAGTCATCGCTGTTATGTCAACATACTTTTGCTGTTTAACAATGCCAGGCCACCCCCTCCTCCCTCTCGCCTCCCATTCCTAGCAGCCTATGGATGGTGGAACCTCTTCAGCCAGCGCGTACAGCTCCCCCTCGCCAGTCGCCCCCGCCCCCTCCCGCCCCTGGAAGCATAAAGTGTCTGTACACATAGCGTCGCGCCGGGGCCGGGCCGCGGGACGACCCAGTACTGAGAGAGGAATCTCTTCTTTCGACCGAACACTCTGTCTCTGTCTCTCTCTCTCTCCCTCTCCCTCTCTCTCCTTCTCTCTCCTTCTCTCTCTCTCTCTTCCCCTCTACCTACCCGTCCCGTCTATTCCCTTTCCGCCGCTCCCGCTCCCACTGTTTCGGGCGAAAGCTCGCAATCTTGCGCCTAGTCACGCGTGGCGGGCAGGAGGGGCTCGGCATGACAGAACAGCGAGCAGCGAGCAGCCCGGGCGCAGCGAGCCGAGCCGCGACCCGGGCGCCCGCGAGCCGGGGATAGGCCACGCGCTGAGGAGGCGGCCGGGGCGGGTGGCCTACCCTGGCGTCCGCGGGCGCCGTGGTGGCGGGCCTCGCGCGCTGTGCCTGGCGCTGTGCCTACCCCCTGCTCCCCCACCCGCTCCCCTGAGCGCCGCTATGCCGCCGTGGCGACGTGGACCTGCGCCGTGGTGCGGCTGGCTAGTTTGCAAAGGCGGCACTGTAAAAAATATCGTCGTAAATTTACAAAATTTTCGTAAACTCGAATTATAATTTAAGTTGTAAATTTACAAGAGCCCTTTTTTTTACTCGCCAATTGATTTGAAGTCGATACGTACTGCATGTATTTTTACGATTACAAATTGTAATTTTTACAATAACTTGCGTCCAGGAGAATTTTCCTGTAAACCGGGGGGTAGAAACGGAGCGCTCAGGCCGCACACCATGCGCGTCCTGGGCCGCGCGCCCACTATTTTTTACAGTGGGAGCAGAGCGCTCTGCTAGCAGGAGAGTCGCGATGTGTGACGAAAATAACGTCTTTGTTTCTGTTTTTTCTCGCAGGCCGTGTTCTCGCGGGTGGCGCGTGTCTGCAAGCGGGACAGCGGCGGTCCCCACAACTTCCGGAACCGGTGGACGTCGTTCCTCAAGGCGCGGCTCAACTGCTCCGTGCCCGGCGACTTCCCCTTCTACTTCAACGAGATGCGTAAGTGCGCCTGTTTGCAAGTAATTTCATCCACTAAGGTGGATGGTCGCAATGGGGGACTTGACGTGTGAACATTCGCGCCTGGAGCTGCATACGAAGCGAGGGCTTGCGCCCGCGTGCCGCCTTGGCTCGAATATTCTTGTCGGTATTTTTAAAAGCCGTTCTTGGACCGAGTCCTAGCTGCTGCCTCCGGTCCTCCGGCGTCCTCCGGAACCTCCCGCGGGGGAAGGGGAGGGCAGGGTAGGGGGTGTTTCCGGGCGGCCTCCGGTCGGGGCGGGTCTTACGCTGCCTCGGCCGCACCGCCCATGTGACTCGCTCGGGGAGGGAGGAGGGGGAGGGGGGAAGGGGCGGGGAAGGAAGGGGGTGAAAAATTCAGCTCGTGCCAACAAAGTTCTCCTTACCCCTTTTCCACTCCTCTGCCCGCTGCTCGCAAATGTGGTCAGTTAACCGGGCTGGAGCAGTGGGGATTGGAGGGGGGGGGGGCGAGAAAGGGAGAGTCCGTTTTAATTCACCGCTTGCTCCTTCTGCAGAGTCGACCACGGACATGATCTCGGGCGTGTACGGCGGCAACCACTCGCAGCTCATGTACGGCGTGTTCACGACGCCCGTCAACAGCATCTCGGGCTCGGCCGTGTGCGCCTTCTCGCTCAGGGACATCAACAAGGCCTTCGAGAGCTCGTTCAAGGAGCAGGCCGAGATGAACGCCAACTGGCTGCCGGTGCCGCCCAACAAGGTGCCGGACCCGCGGCCCGGGCAGTGCGTCAACGACTCCCGGACCCTCCCCGACCTGACGCTCAACTTCATCAAGACCCACTCGCTGATGGATGGGTCCGTGGCGTCCTTCTTCAGGCAACCCGTCGTCATCAGGACTAGCTTCAAGTGAGTTGATTGTGTAGACTTGGCTGGATTGTGTCCTCCATGGCCCAGCGCTGATCGGTGCCTGACAACGCTGTTCTTTCTTTTCTCCCGCAGCTACCGCTTCACGCAGATCGCTGTGGACCCGCAGGTGAAGACCCCCGGCGGGAAGGCGTACGACGTTCTGTTCATCGGCACAGGTGCGTATTGCGGACTGCGTCCGTGTCTTGTCTCTGTCTCCGCTTTTTGCGACCTCCTGACCCTCATTTTTTTGGGACTTTCCCCGACAGACAACGGCAAGGTGATCAAGGCCGTGAACGCGGACGCGGCCGACACGACGACGCGCGTCAGCCCCGTGGTCATCGAGGAGATGCAAGTGTTCCCGTCGCACATCCGGATCCGGAACGTGCGCGTCGTCAAGGCGGGCGAGGGCGGCGTGACGGACGGCCGGCTCGTCGTGGTCTCGGACGGCGAGGTGCAGGCGCTGCGGCTGCACCGCTGCTACTCGGACAAGATCCTGTCGTGCGCCGAGTGCGTGGCTCTGCAGGACCCGTACTGCGCCTGGGACAAGCAGTCGGGCCGGTGTCTGGCGCAGAGCGCGCTGGGCGCGGGCCAGGCCGCCAAGCGCTGGGCCGATGACAAGCAGTTCTACCAGAGCATCGCGACGGGCAGCCACCCGGGCTGCCCGGCCAGCAAGGCGGCCTCCACGCGCCACAGCGACCGGCAGCACGGCGACGCGCCGAGCGCCAGCTCCACGCACACCTCGCACAAGACGTACCACAACCCGGACTCGAGGCAGGCCGGCAAGGAGGGCGACGGCGACGGCGAGGTCATCAACATCACCCAGGGCACCGACTCGGGTACGTGCTCACACTCTCAACACAATACGTTGACAGGGATATAACTTTTACGGCCGAGGTCGAAAGCACTTTGTCGTCAACACTCTGCCGTTAAGTGTTCGCGCGTGGTGGACATCCGAATGTATCTTTGTCAACAATGCTTGTCCTGTGCAGGCCCCGAGGTGAGCGCGGCGGACTCGCTCATCCCGCAGTACTCCGTCGAGACGCTCGCCATCGCCGTGGTCGCGGGCGCCGCGGCCGCGCTGCTCATTGGCTTCGCCATGGGCTACCTGTGCGGCCGCAAGTGCAAGAAGGACGACGACGACAACCTGCCCTACCCCGACACGGAGTACGAGTACTTCGAGCAGCGGCAGAACGTCAACAGGTACCCGACCCTCGATCCGGCCAAGGACCCTAGCACCACTTTCCGCTCCAGGTGCCTGGCCCATTCTGGCAAGTGCCCTTAGTCCTGTTTTCTAAGATCTGCCAGTATTCTAACTCGTGTCTCTCTTTCGACAGTCGGCTCACTGCAGAACCAAAACTGTTGCCCCAGGAGGAGGTGACGTACGCAGAGCCTCTGCACCTCCCAACGGCCAATAGCAAGTCGTTAAATTCCCCCAAAAGTACGTTAAGAAAAGTGCAGCAGCACGCCAACAGCACTGCTGCCCAAGAGACGCTCTTCCAGTTCCCAGAGGCGTACGCTCCTCCGAGCTACGCTCAGCAGGTGAGGAATCAGGGACTAACAACTCTCTTAGGCTATAGCCTTGAACTAATCGTTGGCTACCTTGGAGATCATCCAGAAAGTACGTCCGTCAATCGCCGTTTCGAACCTCTTAAGTTCAGCCTATGCAAGGTCCCATAGCGCCTGTTGTGTAGGCCACATCCTGCCTGATGTGTAGGCGTGTACTGCGGGGTGGCCTGCCCCGAGGCTCGCAGGCGCCGAGCTCCCGTATTTTGTCGAAGGAATCCGAGAAAAACGGACGTACTTTCTGGACGATGCCTTGTGACGTAATCTGTACTGTATAAGTCATAGACGCTATTGCTCGACTTAAACACTCTCCCCATCTCTGCCACAGCGAATGCCCCGGGATAACTTCGGCACGCTGCGGTCCCATCACGACGGCTTCGGGACCACCAGGAGTGTGAAAAAGGTGTACCTCTGAGACTCCGCGGGGGAGGAGGAGCACGGCCATGACCTCGGTCACCACACCCGCCACGGCAGGCACCAGCCGCGCCCGGGTCATGGCACGCACCGCAGCCAGGGAGGCTCTCGCCGGCCGCGGGGGGCGCACCCCCTCGCCACCAGCAGCCCGCCCTCCAGCGCCTCCTCCTCCTCCCCCTCGCCGCCCTCCTCCTCGCCCTCCCCGCCGCCCAACGACCCCGGGCCGGGGCAGGGGCAGGGGGTGGGGATGCCGCCCTGCAGCTACATCTACAGGACCTAGCAGCTGAGCAGCAACACTCCGTCCGTGGGGCGCTCGACCACCCGCCTGGACTCGCTCAGTGTGGAGACGCTGTGCTCCCACTGGCGGCCCCCTGCCTCGGCCCCGGGTCCTGGTGGGGCCACCGGCCTCGCAGGGCCCTCTGGCATGGCGTCTGGCATGGCCCCAGGGTGCCTCTCGGATTATAGATGAGCCCCTGGCCCGTGCCCCCCGTCGGCGGGGAGCTCCACAAGTCAAGTGGACGACCTGGTTGCATGGCCACTATTTTGTTTGGTAGCCCCGGGTTGCCCAGCTTCGCCACGGACCATTTGAAAGCCCCCTCCCCCCTCCTTTGCGAAGCTTTAGGTGGGGTGACGGTGTGTTGCTAGTTGTCTCTCTGGAAGAAGACAACGTCATAGGCTGCTCATAGGCTGGGCGCCAAACTTGCTCCCAAGGACTGCTGTGATTTGGAAATTCCATGTTAGCAGAAAACTGTGAACCTTACCAATGTTTTTACAAATGCGAACGAACAATTGATGACAGCACTTCAGCATTGCTCAAGAAGATCTGCTTATTTTTTCTCTCTTAATCTCATTCAAGTCTTATTGTTTGGTTTCGGTTTATTGTATAATTCTGCATAGTGTTCAGTATGTGAGAACTTTCATTGATGACATCTTACAGGTATTGCCACCGTTGGTACCTTAACCTTAATCTTTAACAGACCTCAGTATTTTTTTTTCTTCCTTGAAGATAAGATCATCGCTGTAATGAGGTGCCTACTCAACTGTGATTTTCTTAAAGTCATATTTATTGTTGGATAATTGTTATAAAGAAAGACGTTGTGGGGATTTCAGGGTTTTGCTGTTGCCAAGCTATGTTGACCATGAACAAACTTTTAAAGATTATAGTTTGCAAAAAAAAAGTAAGTTTTTACCTGCTACTTGTAGTAATCTACATACTTAGTTTAGATGGTATTCCATAAAATTCATTTAAAAGCAATACATATGTTTAGAAAAATATTGTGTTTGTAAACATAAGAGTTGTCAATGAGTAAAAGGTGAATAGGGTATTAATTCAGTTAGAGTAGGCACCTTTTTTAATCCTTTCCGTGCTTTTTATTTTAAATAAGTTTAGTAGTTCTCTGCCCTCCTGGACTGGATCAACAAGTATTATGGTCATTCTTAGAATTTTGTACTACATCCCTTCCATACCACTTACACATTGAAAGTGATGATTAGATTTACTCTTTCTGAAATGTGCGAATGACATTGAATCACTGTTCATGTATATAAGTAAATGTTGTCAATAATTCACATCCTTTTCAGATCTTTGTTGGATCAGGAAGAGTTGCAAGTAGGGTCAATCTTTCTTTGATTTACATTATTCTTTTGTACCAATTTTTCATCCATTCATATGTTTTTTTTCTTAATGCCTTGACTTCAGGTGTGTCAGTAATATTGCCACACTGTGATATTTTTGTGTTATTAATGACATATTTTAAACAAAGGACATTTTAAAAATGTTGTTAAAGTTGGAGTGAGATAATAAGCTACTCAATAGAAGACTGAAGTTGTTTACCACATTCCAACATGGGCAGTGCAAAGATTGTGCACCATAGCTTATTCAGGCTTCAACCAAAGATGATGTTGTGAAGACTTGCTGCAAACAATGTGGCACCAATTAATTTTTTTCAATTATCACAATGTGCATTTTCTGAATTATGTACTGTTTAAAAAAGCTTTGTGACCATCTTTGAATTTTGATATCTGTTCAAGGAAAGCATGTTGGGCAACATAGGAACACAAATGTCTGAAATTTAAGGTTGTCAGATTGCAATCTAGTTTGCCTGGTGTTTGTTGAGTCATTTTGGACTAGTCAGTTAGACTTGTCTATCAGAAGTATACGTTCAGAACATATTTCAGACAGATTTTAGTTTATGTGCTACAACAGCTTTGTAAGGCTAATTCTGTCACCTCTTGAATCTAGTCAGAGGAATCATACCAATATCAGATTACTTTAAATTTGTCAAGATTTTCTGTTGGGGTATAACATTTATGTAGAATAATGAGTACCCAACATAAAATATCTT
>NW_026267190.1:1131572-1133047 GCF_000697945.3 Frankliniella occidentalis | reverse complement strand
GACCAGCGCCTTGCGGTCCAAGCATAGCCAACCCGACCCACTCTACTCGGGTGGTGGTGTGTATACCCGCACAGTGCGCTGCTGGCCTACCCGGCAGGCTCCGTGTGCCCCACGCACCAAAGGCATCACTGCGTGCGTATGTTAGTGTGAATGTGTGCGTGTGTTTGTTTGTTTGTTTGTTTGTTTACTCGCGCTTCGCGGTCAGAAAAAAAAGGGGAAGGTTTTAGGTCTGGGTGAAAGGGAAACAAGCAAAACAAAAGTTGCTTAGTTCAAGTACCGAGAGTTTGGCGAGGTTTCTGCTGTGGTTTTTTTCCTTCTCTTCCTTTTTTATTTCGCTTTTCTTGGGTCCGGTCGCGAGGCATTCCCATTAGTATCCAAGTCAGGTGCGCGACGGAGAGAACACAAGTACGGGCTGCTGCTAGCAGTGGACTGGAACAGCGCCGTATTTCGATATGTCGATACGGTCTCTCCGATTCTCTCGCTCTCTCTCTCTCTTCCTCACTCTCGCTCCCTCTCTGTCTCTCCACGCCCCACTTCCTACACCCATCCCTCCTAGTGCAGGACCGTATGCCGCAGGCATACATATTACTCCTCCTCATCCATGACTCTGTCCGCTGCTGTTTCTATCCCCCGCCTCCCCCCTCTCTCTCTGTATCTCTCTCGTCCATTCTCTGTGGCCCTCTCTTCTCCCATTCACAATGCGCCTCTCCTAATGCCCCCTCCCTCGTTTCTTTTTTTGTCGACAGCGCCCAACTTTGTCAACTCGATGGCCCATGGCGACTTCGTGTACTTCTTCTTCAGGGAGACCGCCGTCGAGTACACCAACTGCGGCAAGGTGAGTGTTGTCTCTCTCGCTGTGCATGCTTCTCCTCCTTCCTGCTGACGCTGCTCCGTCTGCTTTGATTTTCGCGAGCATCGCGACCTCTTTGCCGCCGCTGCTGTAGCGGTCGCGAGCAGGCGCAAGACTCTTCGAAATGACTGCAGAGCTCATGCCCCCCGCCGGCCGTGGCAGACTGTAAGTGAGCGTCGCGAGGATGTTTCTCCCGGACATCTCTACCGCCCGCCCCGGGGGCGTAAAGAGATCAAGCAGGCTTTAGCGGAGTTGCTCCGGAGACTGCTTTATGTGAATATTTAAATGTCCCGCCGGGCCGCCCCGGCCCCGACTCTCGTCTTCTCGGCCGCCCCCTCATTATTCGCCGACATACAGCCTCTGGTCGGGTCTGGTCGTGGAACCAGCTATGGTCCTGGAACCCCTGCAGCGGCCCCGCCGCCCCGCCCGCCGCCCCGGCCCGAACTGCGCCGGCCCCGGTGCTGCCCGCCTGAAATATTCACAAAGTCGGAGTGTCCGAAATTAGCAGCGGCCGCTGCCACGCCCCGTCCCACCCCGACCCGCCCCGCCACGCTGCGCCAACCCCCGCCCGGGCACTCTCGACTGGGCGGGCTCCGCGGGAGGGAGCACCGGGGGCCCTCAAGTT
>NW_026267190.1:1127454-1130512 GCF_000697945.3 Frankliniella occidentalis | reverse complement strand
TAACCTCGCCGCACCCGGGGAGCTCATTTACTGGCCATTTTCCCTGTTTCTGGCCAGGAGTCGACCCGGGCTGCAGCGCGTCGAGGAGGTGGACTTGACCCGACCTGAACGCGTGCAATGCGGGAGACCAAGACCCGTAAAGCAGAACCGAGTTCTGAACTGTCTGCTGACAAGTGGAGCCGACAGCCGAGTGGCGAGCGCGCTGGCGCTCGGTGCACAAGACACCCTCGTCCCAGGGATCGCGTCCTGGTCGAGGCAATTTTTTTTTTTTTTTCCCACGCCGCAAACTACTAAATAAGAAAAAAGAGCCTCGGTCAGTATTCGAACCGACAACCATCCGCTTCCCGGGCGCGCGCTCGACCAACTGAGCCAATAAGGCTTTGTCTTAGGTGATGCTCATCTCTGCTGAGGCTCACACCACGAAAATATGGCTGACAGAGGGGCAAAAGGGTTCCGTCGACTGGATTCGAACCAGCGACTGCTTGTGTTGTGTACCGGGCCATCACATCGCAGTTGTCGCACGGCTGTAAAGTCATGGCCGTCGGGACGCGTAAAATATCACCCGGCCGAGATTCGAACCAGCGACCAGGTTCATACCGGGCCCGGACGCTACCGACTTGGCTACGACGGAACGATACAGAGCACAACTTTCGGCGGCATCCAGATCTCAGCTGTGACTGACACCCGAAGACACTTGGCCAGCAGAGCAGGAAAAATGATAGCGAACGGGAGTCGAACTACCGACCATTCCCACGAGCTGCCAACGATCACGCTTGAACACGCTCGGCTACCAGCTTGCTCTTCCGGGGCTGAGTTCTGATCTCGGTCCTGCCTAACGGGTCACAAAAAGCGACAAAGAAAAAATTGCCCCGCCCGGGAGTTGATCTTAGAGCCGACAATTTTGGTTCGGATGAAGCTGCATGCGGTCATGTCGACTGTAGCTACAACTGTTTAACTACAAAAGGGGTGTTTGGCTGGTGGTGTCGGACGTCGTATGTTGCCCCATTTGTGACCACATTTTTGTGTCCATAAACAGGGACGTGTCTACTACCACTTGCCGCCGCGACACGAGTTGTCGCTTGGACGCCTGCGAGGTAGGCCACGGCTTCTATCTAAGGCCTGTCGTGACGGGGACTTTGGGTTGAGGCTCCTTTTGACCCCAGGCTCACCAATCCTTTCTAAAGCTAAGAAGTGACGCCGTGTCAATCTAGGCGTGGGTCGATGATTGTCGCTGAAAACGCCTGGAGGGTAGGCAATGCTTTCCTGAATCGGGCAACCGCGGCCCCCTGTCCCTCCGAGCGCTTCTTGGACAAGGCGACAGCTTCGGAGATGCATTGATATCGTTCGTTTTCGCTTAGTTCTTAGCGCTGTTTACTTCTGGTTGATATTCTAGCATTGGCGGAAGTAATGAATTCGTCTATAGACGGTTCAGTTTAAGCTGACTGGGGCACCGTCGGCGTCGGCTGTAGCTACAACTGTGTAGCTACAAACAGGGACGTGCCGACAAGTAGACACGTCCCTATTTATGGCCAGAAATGGGTCAAAATACGATGTCGGACGCCCCCAGCCACACGCCACCTTTTGTAGCTAAACAGTCGTAGCTACAGTCATGACCGCATGCAGCTTCATCCGAGCCAAAACTCCCGGGCGGGGAGCCCCTCATGGGCTGAGGTCTGAGCTCGGTCTTGCCTAATGGGAGACAAGAAGCGACAAAGAAAAAAAAATTGCCCCGCCCGGGAGTTGGTCTTAGAGCCGGGATGAAGCTGCATGTGGTCATGTCAACTGTATCTACAACTGTTTAGCTACAAAAGGTGGCGGCTGGGGGCGTCGGACATCGTATGTTGCCCCAATTCTGGCCATAAACAAAGGACGTGTCTACTACCACTACTTGTAGGCCACGGCTTCTTTATCGACCGACGGGGACTTTGGATGTCCGGACCTTCCTTTCACCTCACGAATCCCAAAAAAGTCGGGGAAAACTAGATTTGGACAATCTAAATACGCCTGATTTCAAAGGCTTTGAAAATTCGTGGAATTGACCCGACGAGTATTGTGTATCGCCGTCGGATTACCGAACGTCAAATACCACCTTTTTGTGTTATATTTATACAGCCTCGACGACGCGATTCATGGTCGCGCTCATCAGTGGAGGTCAACCCCTGCTGACCCTAACGGATCTTAATTCGGCTACCACGACACATGTTTTCATGGCATCGACACCTGTGCCGGCTGCCACAAGGTTGATGAGATTCCGCACGGGCCGTGTATATTGATTTCGGAACAGCCTGCAGGGGCCCATGGGCAGCGTAGAGCCTGAATGTGGCCTGCGCATTGTACCAATGTGTTTCTCAAACTGTGCTTGGCGGTGGGCTGGTGTGTGATGCACACTTTATTCCCTTAACATGCAAAGAATTTACATATGCAGTGCAGTATGAATTTTTTCTTGGGAAGCTTAACTGTAAAAAATATCTTCGTAAATTTACAAAATTTTTGTTAACCCGAATTATAATTTAAGTTGCAAATTTACGATACCAATTTTTTTACTCGCCAATTGATTTTAAGTCGATATACGCACTGTATACATTTTTACGATTACAAATTGTAATTTTACAACTTGCGTCAAGGAATATTCTTCTGCAAACCTTCCTACTATTTTGCACAGAGTTGCTAATTTGCTGGAGAGCAAACTAATAAAGGACAATAACTATTGAATGCTTGAAAAGGTCATTTTTTTCGTATTATTGCGAAGAGTTTAGCGTCCAAGTACCTCGAGCAATACGAAGAGCTTCTGCCAGAAACGCAGAAACACAATGGTAACAAAATCGCTAAATTTACAAAATGGTGCACTGTGAAAAAAGTCGTAAGTTTACGGAACAATCTCCATGCGCCCTTGTCGTTATCCTACGGTTTTCTTTTGTAACTGTCGAAAACTTACACTAATATATAAAGTGTGCAACTGGCATGCACATGTAAGTGACTAACAATCTGTTGCACGCTTATAATTGTTTAACTGGACATCTGAATACTAATAAAAATTAGCCCACGGGACTAAGAAAGA
>NW_026267190.1:1125140-1127404 GCF_000697945.3 Frankliniella occidentalis | reverse complement strand
GACAGGGGGCCGCGGGCGCGGGGGCCCGATTCAGGAAAGCATTGCCTACCCTCCAGGCGTTTTCAGCGACAATCATCGACCCTCGCCTAGATTGATAGAAGTATGTATTTCTACTTTATTCTTAGTCTCAAGCAGAGGAGATAGGCAGGTATTTCTGTTGCCATAACACTTTACAATGTGTAATAAACTTGTTGCAATTGTAATTAACGTTTCATTTTGTATTAAAGTAACAAACTTTAGATATTATCATGTATATAACACCTTATCTCCAACTGTTGTATGCTTCTTCCTAAATGCTGCGCTAAATAAGCTATTTTGTACTCTTGAAATGTTTTTATATTGATGAGAATGTAGGATAGGAGTTAGAGGAGCATGTTGCATTTTATTCAAGAATGTGTAGTTTAAGAAAATGTTTGACTTGAATACATTCTGAGGGTTACCATTGCATTAAAACATCCCGGTGTGGTTGATGTCAGACATTTCTTTTGATTTCTCTCACGTGTAGCCTTGTGTGGTTATGAAAATTATAGTGGAGAAATCAAGACAAATTAACTGGCTGTCGAACTGGTGAACACAATACTCATTTCAAGAACATGAAAAAAATTAATTGTCCTTTCAAAATGAGGCTCTCTAATGGACATTTCTTTTTCCTTTCCTTTTTTTTTAAATTAATAAGTTTATTGCATATTTTATAGAATGGCAAACTGTGTTATATCTCCCGTTCTTAATTTGAGAGTTCTCTCAGCACCTTTCAATTAATTTATCTACTCTCAATTTCTCAATCTCTCATAGTGATCAACCGTATTTTTCTGTAGGAGCAATGACAGTTTTTAAAGTCTGATTGAGTAGGGTGTTTGTGCCACTAAACTATAAGGATTTTTAGTTAGTCATCTTCCCTGTTTCATAGAGCACTGTTTGACCAGCATTTATTCTCAAATCAATCAAGTTTTTAATTTGCCCTTTTGCATATTTTTTCTGAAAGGGAATACCAGTATGTTAAATGAATTTTAAGTTCATCTCATTAACATAATTAGTGCCAAATTGAAGATTTGTGAACAGCATGATTTAGTTTCATCAAGAGCTAGTGCCATACTATTGTGAGGCTGGCAAGAGAAATCATTTACCTTGATTGTAACAATAGAATTGTGCGCGTAATCATCACCATGATTTCAGAAGAGCAGTCCTTCAAGAAGGACTGTCTCATTTCCTTTAGCAGGTTTCAATACTACTGTTTGCTTTGTGTTGGGTTGCACTCTTGCTCTGATTCTAGCACCGAGAAATATGCTCAATATACTGTGTGGGTGGAGGGATGCTAATTATAAATCCTTGAAATTTTTATTTATTTATATTTTGTAGCATAAAGCATGACTGAAAAACCAAAGAATACATATTATCTTTTGTTCTCTGTATAAGCCTTATGTGATTTAGGATTGTCTGCACTGCCCTGTAGTTTTTAATCAGTGCTTTTGTCTCTTATTAACAGTCCCTATTGTTTTTTTTGGTTTTTTGTTTTTTTTTATTTTCTAGAATAATTGAGCTTTTACATTTTTTTTACCTCCTTTTTAATTCTATTATGTTTTGTATATGTAAGTCTGTACTGATTTCTTCCAATGTAATTCATCTTACTTGTTTGAAATTCTTCTTCTCTAATAACCCCTGCCTAATACTCATTCAAATAAACTGCCATTCAATGACTAGTAATTCTAATGATGATTCTAGAAGGCCATTGTATGAAGTAATCCATAAGCAGATAGAGCTCACTGCACACTTGCTTAATTTAGGTCAGATTGGTGGATGCAGTGGTGCTATTTACTACTCCATAATTTGTTTTTATGACTCATTAAATTTGTGCATGTCTTATTTCCAATGCACATCAAATGCACAATTGGACTGGTCAATTGGACATGTTGATTATTGTATCTTTACAGTCATAAAAATGTAGCATTGTTTTATGCTTGTAAAAATCTCATATTAAGACTTTGGCAATTGTGTATATTCTTGTATATGAATACATATTAATAGAGTGAATTGAAAACACACAGTTATTTTTATTAACCGCCCCTTCTCTCATTTCTTTGACAACTCAGCAAGGGCACGCCCCGACCCTCCGACAGCATTCTCTAGTTATTTTAATAGAATAAAGAGAGATCACGTGCAACGGTAACAGCGTAATAAGTTCTTTCAACAACTACGAGTTATTGCAATCACAAAAACTAAATTGAAATAACTCCAAGTTACTTCAATAATTAGGTTTTCTTGCCGAG
>NW_026267190.1:1117851-1118943 GCF_000697945.3 Frankliniella occidentalis | reverse complement strand
ACACGCATTATATGCATGTCCGTTTGTTGTGAGGGAGCGCCATTACGCCTTGCCTCCCACGACATTCGATGAACCTGAAATTAACTGAAGGGAGGATGTTCATACAGCTCAAGCAACTAGCCGCCCGCGGCCCGGGAGCGCAGAAAGTGCATCGCGTGCATCGCGGTGTGGCGTGGCAGCGGCTGGCGAATGGGGAAACAGCGAGGCAGCGCTTCCCCCCTCCCCCACTCCCCTCGTCTTGGCCTTCCCTCCTGCCCACTCAGAGCGCGGGGCGGGGGCAGCGGTGGAGCGAGCACACTACAAGTAAAGGAGTGACCAAATACGATCCAAATAGGGTGATATTGTGAATCCAGATTAATGATTCTTGGGGGAGCGATATTAATTACATCGCTCGTTTGGGGTAACTTTCGCGACATTTTTGGTTACGAATAAGACTCATTTTGAAACATTTTAGCAGACGTCGCTCGTTTTAGAGTCGTTTCTGCGACATTTTCTGTTACGAAGAAGATTCGTGTCGAGTCGTTTCGCAAAAATCGCTCTAACAGAGCGATGAAGCCTATACCTCCGTCGCTCTTTTCGGGAAAGATAGGTCGCTCTACGTTTTACAGTGGGGGAGCGGAGCGCCGGGCTGCGCGCTGAGCAAGCTTTGCCCAAACTTACACAAATAATGGCACACGCCGGTCGCATGCTCTGCGCTGTAGATAGCAAGGATAGGAGAGGAAGGAGGGGGGGGGGGTGAGGGACTTTTCCATCTGGTAGTGACAGTCATTAGGGGACTGTCTGTCTAAAAAGTCTTCGACCGTAAAGTTGAACACTTATTGGCTGAGCTTGCGAAGCCTTTGCTGTGATGTGGGGTGCAGAGAACTCTATGGTCGTGTGTCTGTCTGTCTATCTGTCTGTCTGTCTGTCTGTACTGGCCCACGTTTCTCTCAGACGATAACTTCAATTGACTTCAAACTGCGCACGAAGCTTCAGTATAAGTCGAGACGTAATGAGTTTAGTTTAGAAGTTTGATATTAGATGTTTGAAATAAACGATCGTTTAATTTGAATTCGTAGTTTGGTGGCGATAGGTTGGTAGCACGGCGCTCGA
>NW_026267190.1:1109831-1111336 GCF_000697945.3 Frankliniella occidentalis | reverse complement strand
ATGAAATTTAATCTCAATTCGATAGACTTTTATTCTCAGTCCTGCCCCGTTTGTTGGGCACGACATCATTTGCCGCACAGTCAACTCTGAATTTAGCATCTACAAAGGACAGAGCAATGCCATGTAAACTCTGTAGTATTGTAATATAAATAATGCGAATAAAAATACGAGGGGGTATTCACTTCAGTAATACCCTGTACACGATGACTGTAATACCCTGTAATACTCAGTAATACCCGGTAATACCTTGTAATACGCAGTAATACCCTGTAATACGCAGTAATACCTGGTAATACGCAGTAATACCCGGTAATACGCTGTAATACCCTGTAATACCCTGCAATAATGTGTACCACTGCTGAACCTCACTTAGCCAGAACGTTACAAAATCAGTTGTCCTACAAAACTGCAATAGATGATTAGACGGGACATATAGATTTCTTTCTGGGCGACCAATGGACGTTAGCAAAATGAAGCCAAAACATCGATAAAAGTCGTAGTTGATACAAAACGTGTTTCGTTCAAAACCAATGAAGAATAATCACTGTCATTCAATTCTTGTGCTTTCATTTAGCTAAGCCTGGTTGACTCAAGTCGAAACAAATGTGACATCATGTGTTTACCAATGTGACAGTTTCAAAATGTAATCAATTCTGAAAGATGTTGCACTTTACGAAGATGACAGGTTTTCTGACACACACACACATACACACAAAGAATTACATAAAATAGCTGAATGTTTTTGCTAATTTTGCAATAGCTCAGATTATAAGCTCGATTAGCTAATTATAAGTAAAAAGAGCTAAGATATTAGCCTTTACAGCTACACTGTAAAAAGCTTGAAAAGAAATTCGAATCGTTGTAAAATGCTTTGCATTGAAATCCTTCGCATTGCAAACTAATTATTTGGACCTCATAACGCTGCGAAGAATTAGTTCCTAACCTTGCGAACCGTTTCTTCGCAACTTACGAAAAAAACAGTTTGAAAGGCAAACTTCCTTACAATGCTTTAAAATTCTTTGTAAGAATTTCACAGTGTAGGCTCGCGGCTAGGTCGTTCTTTTCTACACCGGTGTTAAGGCTCAGTTCTTACTCTGAAAACGTAACTGTGTAAGGGAGAGTGGGGCACCAGCTGTCAGGGGTACATACTGTCAATGAGCTGGCAATAGCTAGTCACTTTCTAATGTTGTCTAGCTAAAAAGAAATATGAGCCAAAAACCTGGACGTGATCTTTGATGATCTTTCAACTTAATAAATATAAGCAAGGCAAACTTATATTCTGAGCTAAGGTCAAATTACCGACTGCTTTAAATTAAAAGCAATTATGTATGTATGTACGCTTTCGAAAAAAACTTTTTCAGATGATCAGTAATACGCTGTAATACCAGGTAATACGCTGTAATACTTGGTAATACCTGGTCATACGCTGTAATACTTGGTAATACCTGGTAATACTCGGTAATACCTGGTAATACCCTGTAATACCCAGTAATACTCGGTAATAC
>NW_026267190.1:1108467-1109781 GCF_000697945.3 Frankliniella occidentalis | reverse complement strand
AGCCGTGCGACAACTGCGATGTGATGGCCCGGTACACAACACAAGCAGTCGCTGGTTCGAATCCAGTCGACGGAACCCTTTTGCCCCTCTGTCAGCCATATTTTCGTGGTGTGAGCCTCATTGGCTCAGTTGGTCGAGCGCGCGCCCGGGAAGCGGATGGTTGTCGGTTCGAATACTGGCCGAGGCTCTTTTTTCTTATTTAGTAGTTTGCGGCGTGGGAAAAAGAAAATTGCCTCGACCAGGACGCGATCCCTAGGACGAGTGTGTCTTGTGCACCGAGCGCCAGCGCGCTCGCCACTCGGCTGTCGGCTCCACTTGTCAGCAGACAGTTCAGAACTCGGTTCTGCTTTACGGGTCTTGGTCTCCCGCATTGCACGCGTTCAGGTCGGGTCCAGTCCACCTCCTCGACGCGCTGCAGCCCGGGTCGACTCCTGGCCAGAAACAGGGAAAATGGCCAGTAAATGAGCTCCCCGGGTGCGGCGAGGTTAGGTTAGGCTAGCGGAGAGTGCGTTTATTGGCCTTTTGGCCGAGATTTCGACCCGGGCTGCAGCGCGTCGAGGAGGTGGACTTGACCCGACCTGAACGCGTGCAATACGGCAGATCAACACCCGTAAAGAAGGACACGGTCTCACCAACAGCGTCAATGGCCGAGTGGGATAAGGCGTAGACATCTGAAAGCAGTGGCGTGGGATCGACTCCCGGTCGGGGCGAGCTTACTGGGAACCTTTTCGAACACCAATTTTACAACAAAATAAAGGCAAGTTGCGTTGATGCGTGTGCTTCGGCCCCGGATCGAATCCAGGCCTTGGCCGAATAGTAGAAGGTTAATTCCAGGTGGCCTGTAGAGGCATGGGCAGAAGCGGACGACAGCTCAGCACCAGCAGTCAGTGGCCGAGTGGGTTGAGGCGTCTGCGACTGATCGCTTCGGTGTGGGAACGACTCCCACCCGAAGCGGGCGGTCCACGATTTTTCTCGCTCCTCCGCTCTCTATCACGAAGGGGCGAGAGCACATACAAGACTTTCGCAGCAGTGGACCATATCGTGGCGCCGTAGCTCTGTCGGGAAAGCGCCAACTTGTGGAACCGATGGTCAGAGGTTCGAGGCCCACCAGGAATTCCTTTTCCACTTTCCGTTTGCAACTGATTAACGGCCGGCCGAAGGCAGCTCAAGTATGATCCAGACGCCGTATTCCTTCGCCGCTTCGGTAGTGTATTGGTTAGCGCCACTGCAGTTGGCCCCGTCCCCCCGGGGGTCGTGGGTTCGAATCCTCGGAATCCGAATCGGATTCCGAGGATTCGAATCGACGACCCTCTC
>NW_026267190.1:1098658-1102357 GCF_000697945.3 Frankliniella occidentalis | reverse complement strand
CCCCCCCCCCTTTCCTGTTCTTCCCTGGCCTCCCATCTGTACATTACTACTACTATATTCCTTTAACCGTCACATTTGAGAATTTTAGCACACTAACGACTAAAGCTCAGCCACTACGGGCTGCTGCACGTACTCCTACGTTGAGCCAGAAAGCATATTCTGTTTGACGTCACACGCGGGCCGCACTGGTTGGTCCTCTCGCTCGCACTAACGCTCGCCGCACGCAGTAGCCCCGTCTCTCGCTCCGGAACGGAGTAGCCCGCGGCCCGCGTCTCTGAGACCTCTGATTTAGACGCATATAGACGTCTATTTAAGCCGAAAATGTACCTCAGCTTCTTGAAGACGTCTAGTAGACGTCAAGTGGATTACTGGCTAGGAAGCTGTGTTCAACCGAAGGGGTGGTCATGCAGGTTAAAACTTAAAGGTTCAAATGTACTGTTCAATACTTTCGAGTTTTCAAATTTCCAGTGCAACACGCAAGAGTGTGCATAATACAGATAAATACTACCATATGTGCCTGGTAGTCGCTCACTTTTGCTTTTAGTATACACAGGGTGGTCCACAGACCCCTTCCTTTAGTTTGCTCGATTTTGCTTACTGTACCGGACGCAGGCGCGCGGGCGGATTGCTTAGGGATCATCCAAAAGTACGTCCGTCATTCGCCGTTTCGAACCCTCCAAATTAAGGCAATGCAAGCTCTCATGGCGCCTGATGGGTAGGCAAAATCTTGCATGCCGTGCATGAGTGTATTGCGGGGTGGCCTACCCCGAGTTTTGCAGGCACCGAGCTTCTGTAATTTGCAGGGTGATTTTGAGAGAAACGGGCGTACTTTCTGGACGATCCCTTACTCGCACAGGGCCATAAGGCACCGCGGTGAGCCACGATAGGCAAGCACGCCCACACGCCTGCATACGGTACAGTACAAGCAAAATAAAGGCAGGGGTTTGTGGACCACCCTGTATGTTGTAATTAGACGATTACAAAACTTTCGTTACATTCTTGCCACAATTTTACAGCGGTGGTCTCTTTTACTGTCATAAATATACGAAAGGGTACAGCATGAGTTCTTGATCTATTATAAAGAGGAACATTTTGTGTAATTTTCTGACAACGCTCGGAAATTTACAGACGTACATTTACAAGAAATTCCAAATTGCCAAACAAAATCACAACTATTGTATTTTCAGAGACACAGCATGCTTCTCTCGTGGATACGGCGTCAATTTGCACAGAAAGGAGGAGTGGCCTCCATTCACATAAAGTTTGCAGGCAATTTAACGCAATGAATGCTCTGCAAGGCCTGTTCTAAGACTCGACGTCATCACACGCATTATATGCATGTCCGTTTGTTGTGAGGGAGCGCCATTACGCCTTGCCTCCCACGACATTCGATGAACCTGAAATTAACTGAAGGGAGGCCTTATATATACAGATCACGAACATGAAACACTCACTGATCGGCTAACCGATATGAAGGCTCATTCACGTGGTTGACGCCAGACTGCAAGCAAGTTAGGGGTTCTTGCGCTGCAAAGGCGTTCTTCTTAGGAGTAGAAATAAAACAACGGACCTCTGAAGGGAGCCGTCACTCTGTGTGGTGTTCTGTGCCGCTAAAATAGCAACATCGCTAGAAAAAATGTGAGTATCAAGATCAAGCACGCTTCCGCTGCTTAAGAAAATAAAACTAAGTACTTCTCTATGTATGTACATATCAAGGCATAGGTCCGGATTATTTTGGATTTTTATATGATCACATGATTATCAGTGATTGGCTGCACATGATTATCAGTGATTGGCTGAGCGACAGCGAAGCCCATTACTCCACTGACCGATAGCGTTTCATTCTGTTTGTTTGTTTGTTTGTATGTATGTATAGTGATTTTGAAAGTATGAAATTATGAAATTTGTCTGACATTGTCTCAGGGAGTCCGTGTAGTCAGTACGTAGAAAGGCATCATGTCCTAGCACAGTCCACGGTTAGAAGCAACCGATAGGTGTGGGGTAGCGTCTGCTCCCGAATTCAAAGGTTGAGGGTTCTACTCCCAGCGGGTCTGGCAAATTAATTGGAAGAAAGTACTATTCAACGGTGAAAAGAGTACTTCGGGTGAGGAGGACAAAGTTTTTGGTTCGAAAAACTGTTCAATTTTAGCGTTCTATGCTGTTTTTCATGCTTGTCCGGAAGAACAAATTTTTGCCCCATTTTGTCCCGTCCTGAAATTGAAACATAAAGAAATGTCCTAGGGACATTCTTAGGACACACAAATAGTGTCCCAAACGATGTCCTATACATGTCTTGTCTGTATCATATCCCTCGGGGTCGGACTGTTTTCAATTGTACAGTCCGACCTGTTACCGGCAGTTACAGTCTGCGCTGTATTGTACCGGGTGTAACTGTGAATGTGCAGCAGTGTTGCGGGTGTGCCTACCCAATTCGTCCGTAAGGCGCTATGGCCCCTGCAGCCCTGGCGGGTATGCAATCCCGCAACACTGCTGCGCAGTCAGTTACACCCGGTAGAATACTGTCAGACTGTATTCAATAAAATTTACAGTCCGATCTGTTAAAGTGTGGACTGTAAATTTAAAATTTAGTCGGACTGTAATGCTGGGCCTACTGAGTTGAAATTTCATTTGCGTTTTTGTAGATTTCTCTATGACGACCTTTAACGGTTTTTATCTAAGAGTCAGGACCGTAAATTTATATACAGGCAAGACTGTATTCTGAAGTACAGTCCAGACTGTAACAGGCCAGACCGTAAGAATAAATACAGCCGGCATGTATTCCAAAATACAGTTTAACCGTAAATTTTAATCTAATTCCTGACCGTTAAAGAAAATGTAGTCTGACCGTAAAATAAAAACACGGTCAGGACTTTATGCTCACTGTAATTTGCTACAGTTTTTTAAACATTGATTGGCGCAAATTTATACCTCGTTAATGATATTGGAATGAACTTCCTCAATTTCGACGTAATATGATGCTGCGCATCAAGTTTCAAACAATTTTCCTATAAATTCCATGTCAATACCATGGCACGGCAAAATGAAAACCATGGTACAAAGGGCACACTGTAAAACGATGAGTGACTTTTCTTTTCCGAATAGAGCGACGTATAGGCGTAATCGCTCTGTGAGAGCGATTTTTGCGAAATGACCCAACATGAGTCTTCTTCGTAACAGAAAATGTCGCAGAAACGACCCAAAACGAGCGACGTTTGCGAAAATTACTCAAAATTAGTCTTATTCGTAATCAAAAATGTCGCGAAAAGTTATTGCAAACAAGCGATGTAACTAATATCGCTCTCCCAAGAGTCGTCAAATTGGCTTCACTGATATCGCTCTCCTGGGAGCGAAAAAGGTCGCTCCTTTACTTGTAGTGCACTGTCCCCATGGAGACGATCTAATACGTCCCGTGGAAAGCTGGCCAAGACTCCATCGTGATCATAGTCATAGTTTACTTGGAATCTTACGCATCTTCATCATGACAAGGCGCCTTTCACATGGAAAGTGAGGAGCCACATAGAAACCTTTCCTTTCCCCATGAAACACGGATCATGTGGATTCCATGCGGCTAAAGAGATTTTTGGACTAGGTAGCCCCTAATATTTGTGGTTAATTGTATGTTTCCTTCAATTTTATTTTTCCAGCGGTGCAATGGAGGCTAAGCAGCGAAATTTCTCGGCCTTTCAGCCAACGGGCACG
>NW_026267190.1:1086487-1094748 GCF_000697945.3 Frankliniella occidentalis | reverse complement strand
GTACCGCTGCTCTTCAAGTGAAGTATGAAAGGAAGGGGGGTAAACTTACGCTGTGGTGAGCTGCACGGTGGCGCCACTGCGCTAGCGGACCACACCGTCAGGGAAAGGAGAGCAGAGGCACCTTAGTACTTGTCGTTTAAACTTATTGAACCACCGTGTGGTCTTCCCCTCCATCCCCTCTCTTCCCCCTCCCCACCACGGCGGCACCTAATGGACTCGTGTCAGTATGCAAACTGGCCACCACACACCTGCATCCGCAAAGCACTAGCAACCCCACGGTTAAATCCACGATCAAAGATAATATGCTATGCTCAGTAAGTGGATTTGTATCTTTTAATTGTATGAATTTAATAATCAATCCATTTTTTGCACAAATTTCTGCGATGATTTGAATACTTTTGGGCATTCATATGCACAAAACCTTGCACTATTGCGGACAAATTTAGAATCAAACGCTAGTTTAACTTAGCACGTATGTTTGCTCCAAAAATACGATTACATTTAGCAATGAGCGAGGTAAACAAACCACCCTGATTTTCAACTTGATTGAGACGGTGTAAATCAACTGTGCTGTAATGATTCAATAATTTTTGCCTAGGGTCATGGAAGCTGTTGAATACGGCCATTACTATAAATTTGGTATGTGTACTTTTAAAATGCTGCTTAAAACTGTACTTCCATTACGGGAAAAACTACTTTAGTTGACTCAACTGAATATTAGTTGAGAGAACTCACGTGTTCATTGCATAGCAGCCAGCTAAATTTTCAGTTCATTTATCTAAAATGTTTGATGAGTTAAAGAAAATGTCAGTCGCGAGAAATAAGATCCGTTGTCCTGAGATAGCTAATTAGAGCTGCCCGAGCGAATATTTATTTGTCTACGTAGCTGACACGCGTTAGTCAACGCATCTCACGGGTCTCCAAAAAATTGAAATGGTTAAGTTAGCAAACACTTGGTTGACACAACTTATTTTTGATATTTGTTCGGACTAATAAGGGTTTGTTTATAGTACCTCACGATCTTGGCCGCCCGAGAAAAAGTTTCATCCACGTGGACTAACGCGTGAAAATAGGTGACGTGAGCATCAGACTGATTCGGTTTCTCCCCACCGTCATCGCACTGGCGTAGCTCCGTGCCTCCGCGCTCGCCTGCAGTCCCAACGATCAACACCCACCACAGTCAGTGTGAATTTCGAACAAAGGCTTCCAAGCCGCCTAGATTGTAGACAATGATAACAAGCTGTGGGCCAAAAAGGAAAAAAATAGTATTTTAAATGTTGTTTTTTTTTTAATTTTTTAAGCGCCCACCCCAGTGCGCAATGACTATATCGTACCGATAATGTTTCGATATCGTAGTCGACAATGTATCGAAATCAGAACCAATTTTGTGGTCGATCCATCTAATGTACTTTAGTGAGCTTAGTCCAGATAGCTAAGACGTTCCTTGGCTGCTATGCAACGAAGCAAATTAGTCACTTTTTTTTTTAGTGCAGTGTCTTCCACCACCACCTTAACGACATTTACCTCTCGTGAATCACACCGCACGACTGATTCGCGCTGTGGCGCGTACGGCGGTGACTTGTAGGGAAGTCCTCTCTCGGTCGTCCTGCTCGCGAGCAACACACCAGCCCGAGCGTCCAGCGGCGGTGCGTGGCGTGGTAAAGACTCATTGGGCGCCGCCGGCCGGCCAGGTTCAGGAGGCCCAGCTGGGGCGCGGTAGGTAGTGCCGGGCCGCATGGAGTCGCCACCACACGTCAGGGGTAGGCCTAGTGAGAGTGTTATTTGCTAGATATGATGTGTTCGTTCGGCGGCCGGTGCGGGAAGAAACGGCAAGTGACAGTAAGCAAATAGAGCTCAGATACTCAAAATTTTATTTTTTATCGAAGAGTAGTGTTAAAGCATAGATCAAATACACATGTTTCATATAATTAAAAGTTTTTTTGCTGTAGAACAAAATATAATGCACTTCACCGACCGAAGATACCACATAAAGTTTCGGTTGGGTAAACAACACATCATACATTTACTCGCATTCAAACGTAGAGCATGTCCTCCATTATTCTCCACCACACTACAAAGTTTCTGTACTAATCCATCGTTGAATCACATACATAAAAAAGCAACCTTGATCTATATGAAGACTAAAACCAGGCTTAAGAAAGCCTACGTACACGCCTTTCTACTTCACTTCGCATAAACCCTCCACTGACATCCAGAAAGGATCCACAAAAATACATTTAGAAAGCTATCATTTGCTAAGGGAGAGGCGTGTTTTGGACAACAACAACAAAAAAGCCTGCTTAGGGCAGCATTTTTCTATAACATTTGCAATTTTAAATTGTCATGCACTTTTCTAATCCTAATCTGATTTTTCCTTTTGAAAGTATCTGTCATTACATTTGAAACAAAAGAAGAACTTTTTTACAATATTTTTCTATTAGCTTATTAAATAATTTAAATAAGTACTTGCTGCTGGATTTTGATTGAGTTTTCAATCTAGTAACAAAGTAATAATTTGAAAAGTGTTTATAAAACAAGTTATTGCAAGAGCAGCAAAGACTTTACACAACTACCAGCAACAAGATCAATTATGACATATGTATCGATGTTTATACAGTTGATTTGGTTAGAAATACATACACAAGGCATATTTCTTCGATGGAGCACTAAATGATTCCACAAGAAATGTCTCTTTGATAAGGAGAAAGAATTAAGTGTGTTTAGCTTTAACAACAGACTAAATCCCGTTTTCAAAATTCTATTGTAACCAGTGGAAAAAAATGACGAGAAAAAAGAATTTTTTATGCCTTCAGCTCCGTGCGGGGAACGAGGGCAGTCTGGTACAAGAATGTACGGTTTTCCGAAGATTTATTTTCTGCTGGTCAGGTAACCAGTCACTATATCGAGAGTTGGTCAATGTACCCAGCTAGCTGCTACAGCTCAAGACAGCATTATACACTACGGTTTTTTTTTTTTCAAGGTCGCTGATAGTTGAAAATGCTTGGAATCGAGCTGCTGCACTTTCCTGGCCGAACATCTCGCGTCAGTGGACCCAAATGGGCCAAATTTGGGAGCACTTCCTAAAGATGCCGGCGGGCAGAGGGAGAGTTGTACTGATGCTCACTGCTTTTCTTCAGCAGAACTCACTTCCTCTTCTTCCGGAGCCTCGGCTACAAACAGAACAGAAGGTATCATATAGACAAGGTCCAATTCAGTAAGGGCATTTGTCCCTAGTTTTTCTGAAAATCAGGTCAAATCCCGTTTCCAGATGGGAGAGAATATGTGTCTACTTCCATAATGCAAAAATTTATTTTTTATTTACATTTCGAAAGAATTTATTGCGTCTTTTTTGAAATTTAGTACGTAACTAACAAATGACGACTGTTAGGTTGTTCTATGTTAAAAGTCCTAGTTCATACAAGACATTAACTCAACATACCAAAAAAAAGAATAAAATTAAAAAAGAAAAAGAAAACCAAACCGTGCAAATTACCACAAATTGCTACCATTTACAGACACACGCACATCTAACAACTTCAAGAAACAAGGCACACTGCAGAAATGGCTGAACTCGGTCCAGAATTGCTGGAAGCTGAAACTCATATTATGAATGAATAACAAAACATGAACTGAAAATAAAAATGGAAAATAAAGTAATGGCGAGGGATAGAAAGCTATGTTAGTGCATTGACAAAAGATCTGATATTTATATTAGAAATACGAAATGAATTGCTCATAAATGCTATAGATAGCGATGAAAACCAAAATCGAAAATTTGGAGTTATAAAATCGTTTACAAGTGATGGTTTTAGGGGCAGGTGGGTGGGAAGAGAGAGTGATGCTACGACCTTCCACGCTTAGTCGCAAGTAGGCAACAAGCACAACTATGTAGGCAACCCACGAGGGATTGTCCGGCCCGGATCTAAGACCACCAATGATAACTTGGCGATAACTTAACCGGCAGTGGCAAACATTATCGCATGAGTGGCGAAATCTTCGTTACTTAAAAACACGCACTTGACAAATGTTGGAAAAATTTATTATTAAGAACGTGTTGTGACGCTCTAGCTAACAGTCACAAGGCATTTATTCTGTGACAAGCGTTAATGAAAAATTGGGCAGGCAGCCGAACGCAACACTATTTCCAAATATATCTGCAAGAATACAGTAAGGCGAGACCATGCAGTTGTTAGTTACCACAGAAGAGCACATACAAAAATTCAGCCGCACTCTAAGCTTAGCTTTCATGCAATAAAGGATTCGTCTACAGAAGAGCGACAATTTGACCAAAGAATTCGACGTTAAATAATTAAATGAATTAAATCGAAAAAATACAACTAGTTTCCTTGGAACTCGGGATTAAACTAACTCGAATAGACAATACGGGGAGCCATAAACACAGGAATGTGCGTATTTATACACGGTAAAAAGTTTTTCTTGGATCACAAGGTTATTTCGTGAATTTCAAGGACGGGTGGACAATTTCAAGATCGACCCTTGGAATCCTAGAATCTGCCTTGAAACCACCTGCTTCCGAGGAAGCGCCTTGGAGCTGTGGTCTGATACGCAAGGGGTTGCCTTGGATTAACAGACGTAAATTCCAAGGCTTCCCCATGGAACAGATGGTTTCAAGGCAGATTCTGGGATTTCAAGGGTCGATGGGTCTTGAAATTATCCACCCGTCCTTGAAATTAACGAAGCAACCTTGTATTCCAAGAAAAACATTGTGTATACTTTATTATACCCCGACCCGAATTACCAAGGACCTAGCCTGAAAGTACTAAATGGGACCAAACTGGATAAGAAACAAATGTTTCACAGCCACGCAATGGGCACGCCAACAAAAGACTGCATTAGTAGTTACGTCTTGCCATTTAAAGCAAAATGTTAATCAATGTAACACTGCAACTTCGTCTTTGGAAGCCCCAACCATCCGAGAGTAAGTCGCTTCTGTTGATACGCTACTGAAATGGAAATGCCCATAAAATGCGCGGAAACAAATTACTCCCGGATGTGCGCGCTGTTTCACCGACTAACCGCTATGCTGCAGGTTGAACCTCCAGTCGTGCTCTCGAACGTCAAACTCAGGCTCATCATCAACGCTAATGTCATGAGACGGAGGCGGCCGACGAGGCAGGGCTGATGTAGGAGCAGCGCTGGGGTTGGTGCCTTCCGTGGCTCCCATGCCTAGGCGATTGGCAAGCGAAGCGATAGCCACACCTATTAGATACCATCACTAGCCTACAGAGGAAGCTTATAACGTGATCCCACAGTGAACGCTAATCCCCGAGCAAACGCCTAGAAACGTTGGGCGCAGAAACGGATTTTCAGTCCTACCGTGCCCAAGTACCTATGGCCCGCCACCCACACAAAGCTGGCGAGTTGGCCAACCCAGCGCGTTTCAGGCGCTACACTACTGGAAAAAACAAAGGGTCTTTTTGATGCCTTTTTAAAGGCGCTAGTTGTGCAGTTACAAAGATGCTACTGGCCTTAGAAGGTAATATTTTCGGCAGTTTTAGCGCCTCTAGAAAGGCACTATTGCAGGGGCACCTTTGAAATGTGTTATGAAGCACCTTTGTTTATAAGTGTATAGGGGTGTTAAATTTTAATGCTTTTGCAAGTGACCAAATCCATTACATTTCAATACCTTTGGACAGATTTAATAACTTTGTAGGGATGCTAATTTGTAATGCTTTTCCAGGGGTGCTAGTTTTAAAAGCCTCTGTGAAGGCATAAAAACCCGATAAAACCGAGACCCATATTTGTTTTATCAGTGCAGGTAGCGAAAGAGACCTTCTGTTCTGTACTACATATGTGCATTTTTAACATCTAGGCTCGGAAAAAGGAAGAGTGCTAAGATATTTTCACCTCAAATCATGAGTGCATTCCATGCACTAGTGTAGATGGGATTATTGTCTTTATCGTACACTCTTGTTTCCTTGGGTATGTCCAGTATTATGTCACGGAGAATTTTGTGCAAACGTAATATGGATCACAAATCATCCGTAATTAATACGTATGGAATTGTCCGTATTATGGGTAATTTGATCAGTATTAAAAACATGCGTTCATTCATAAGGTATGGACGAACCATATTTACCTTACGGACAAATACAGGTTTGTAATATGGATCAAATTATCTATAATACGGACAGTTTTATTCATATTACAGATGTCTTTTTATCTATATTACGTTCGCAGAAAATGCTCTGGAGCGAGTCCGTAAGGAAAAAAGAGTACAAGCTTTTGCACTTCTGGCATTTCGAGGAAGCATGAGAGGAGGGCGCCCTAGAGAAGATGCTAAATCCGGTCGCAAACATGCGCCGTGGGGAGGACGGGGTACTTCGGTATCTCTGCGGCGCACGGCGTATGACCGCGCAGCCCGGCATGGCTCCACTGGCTAGCCATTAGCCAGCGTGTGTGCGCGTCTACGTACATGTCTTTTACATTGTACATGGCATGTGCACGAACGGCAGCATGTGCAGTCTTCAGGGTGGGTGACCGACGTCGTCTTTTTTTTCTTCTTATACTGGACAAGATTCATGTTTGCCTGCGGGCTTGTCTTTCGTTGCTCCGCCTTTCGGCCGCGTACGAGTATGCAACCCTTCAGCACGCATGAATCCGGTACAGAATACGCAGAAAAAAAAGACGTCGCGGATCACCCACCCTGCATGTTACAGGTTAAGTCCGGGTGACCAAGCTACACGCCCCCCCAAGGGCACCGATCGCTCATGAAGAAAGGTAGATAAAACTATTTCGGCGAGTATTTTGATGTCTAGAGGCATTTCTATCACTAAATGAACTAGCACTTATTGCATGACACGTGCAGGCCCTATAAATGCACGAGCGTCACGTTGTCGAAACAATAGCATCTGCGGTATTCAAGTTTCGAGGGCATAATTACAAAAATTATCATTCACAAAATAAGGCTAAAACACCTAAAAATGGTTTACTATTATGTAAGGTGTATGGAGCCATTGTAAACAGTAAAGGAATCCTATCAAAATTTTCACTGTCCCAAAATAAGATCATGGGATAAGACATAGCGCCACCACGAAGAAGAAAAGCCTTTAAATTCATAACACAACCTGTAAGAACTAAAATTTACATTAAAATCGTACAATCTATCCTAGTTTTCAAAACAAACTCACACTTGACGAAAACAAGGAAGTAACAATTAAGCACTACAAACAAAAATACACGGAATGCCAGAGGGGAAAGGGGTACACAGAGTGTTTGTTAGTGTGGATACAGAGTTCAGGAAACGCAAAACGCGTGATTTTCACCCCCAGCGTGATGAAAGTCAGTTACTGATTGGCTGCGTAAAGCTTACGAAGCGTGCAGATCACGCTTGCGTTCCTAAACTCTGTATCCACCTTAATTGATAGGCAGGGAACAGGAGATATCATGCAAGACAGAGGATGGTTTTGGAAGACACCACATCAGTTGCTTCGGTAAACATGAGGTCTTGTATTGACAAACGCAAAACGATAGCAATTTCAACATCATTCCAGTGTGTCACTGACTACATACAATATCTACAACATGCTAGCCTTGCGCCGAACAACCGACGAGCTGGAGGGTAGATGCCTTAAATAATGGTAGATTAGAGACTTTAAAAGAGTGATAAGACTAAGTTGCAGCGGACAAGACTGCTAGTGTTATTCTCGCGACATAAATAATACAGATTCTTCCTTAAACAAAAAAGTCTCTAAACCACACTATAAGGGACCACTGAAACCAGCACGAAGGGAACATGAGCAAAAGAAATATGCCCAGATCGGCGTTCGGGACGGCAACTGCAATGAATTCAAAACAAGCAATCACGGAGTTGAGTTTGTCTCGTTTGAAGGACCAAAACCGATCATCTATACTGTGGCAATAATTAAATGTCGGCGGACGACCGACTTGCCAGGTTGATCCATGCTCACATGTAGTGTAACAATGTTAGAATCGAAGACACGTCGCTCGATGCGGTGAGTCCCTCAAGCACCGATCCCGCGCCAACCGCATTTGGCAACCAACCTACAACTTTTGGCGCCTCAAACATGCAGCAAGACTGTCTGGGTCCGAACCTCACATCAAAACGGCCTGGGTGACGACTTTTCTGACGCATTGGACCCCAGAATAATTTGGAATAGAAGCACAACTTGTACCCGCCCCTGTTTTTGGTGAGGTGGTTCAGGCAGCTGCGTATAGCGGAAGTGCATACGGGTCTCGTGGTCTCATGCACTTCGTGCGACTGTCTCGCAAAAGTATTA
>NW_026267190.1:1085004-1086437 GCF_000697945.3 Frankliniella occidentalis | reverse complement strand
TGTGGTTAATTGTATGTTTCCTTCAATTTTATTTTTCCAGCGGTGCAATGGAGGCTAAGCAGCGAAATTTCTCGGCCTTTCAGCCAACGGGCACGGCAACAACGCCGTATGAAAAGCACATCCAGAGCTCACCACAACAACTTCCTCCCTCAAAGAGGGAACTTGTATGGCACAATATCATACTTCTAACATTATTGCATGTGTACACCACGTGGCACTTCGCATTTACAAGATTTAGCCTACTAATGTGGACCTTCCGTGAGTCTTTTAGTTCTATACACTTCTGGAAATCAAGTAGAAATGCAGAGTCTTGTGAGACTTATCATAATAACTAACACTTTAGAAACCCAAATGTGTATATGTAGGCGTTATCTCCTGAATACCTATATGTATGCAGTAAGTACCTGATCAAGTATGCAGGGATTAGGGTGTACATGGACAAGTACACACTTCGGCACATACACTGCGAAAAATATCGTCGTAAATATGCGATGTATTTTGAAAGTAATATTTACAAATTATGTTGTATTTATTTTGTACTATTATAATTTATGACACTTCAAACTTGCTCGTCGATGAATTACAATTTGATACAAAGTGTTTTTAATTTTACAATTTTAAATTGTAATATTACGACACGCGTCCAGGAAAATTTTCCAAGAAAACCTACAACTAATTTTCACGGTGTAGCTTCTATCAACACGCACGTGTGCACATGACCATGTACGCACTATCTCCTGCATAAATGACCATGTACACATTTCAGTATTCAGTCGAAAACGCGTATATGAACCCCATTGGGATTTCAGAGCATATGTTGCATTGAATCGGCATTTCATTTTCAGAACTTTGCTACGGTTACCTCGGGGGAATTGGAACAACTGCTGGCGTCCATCGCCTCTGGACTCATCGAGCATACAAAGCCAAATTGCCATTACGGGTTTTTTTTGCCATCTGCTTTTCAGCGTCAGCCCAGGTCTGTGCACAAAACCAGCAACTTACTTAACCCCCTTTTCAGCAGATAATACGGTAATTGTATACATATTTAAGAAAAGGGCCCTATACTTTTATGGCAAGCAAAAGTTACTTACTTTATTCGTTGCAAGCCCTCGATTATACTCAACTTGAGCACAAAATTATCCATAGTTTCTCGACAAAAGTATTACACATAATCTGTGAACACAGATGAACGAAACAGGTGTACAAAATTATGCGCTATGATGGTCAAGACGGCGAAGAAAAAAAGTACATAACAATGTAGTATGTAATAAACACAACCCGTCTAAAAGCGTAAAACGTGTTTGTTTTGTGTACGAACACGTCCGTAACTCAAGCCTGAAGTTGACCAAACGATTCATCTCTCGTGATTCTTAACCTTGCGCAGGTGCAAACGACACACGCCATGTAGCTATAATCAAAAACTTTGAATTTAA
>NW_026267190.1:1050995-1073794 GCF_000697945.3 Frankliniella occidentalis | reverse complement strand
AACAACGATACTTGCTAAATTAAGAGTAGGGGCTGCATCATCTTCAGTGAATGCTGTTGGACGGCACGATAGCACATTCCATCGACTAAAATTGGCCCTATAACTCTTTCTACGAACGACAAAAACTTTAACTGATAAACTAGCACTCAAATCAATTTGTTCGCGAAAGTCTTTTTTTGTTTTTGTCTTTGGGGGGGGGGGGGCAATCGGACAACGCTAAAGGGGCGCACTTCTTCTTGAAATATGCATTTGCTCGCGTATTACACACAAAAAAGTTTTTTGTGCAATTATCGAGAAACACAAATTTGCATCGAAAGTAGGCCACCAATACAAGCTACCATTCGGGCCTTCCCACCCCCCGAAAATTGAAACATTGTTTTGCAACCTAAAGCAGCAGTGCTTACCCAGCGAGCAACGTCACATCGATATTCGCAACGCCATCGACACGCCGAAAAAAATATCGTGTCGACAAAAGTTTGGCCTTTTGGTTTCATACTCCATGTTGACACGACTAGGCTACGATGTGCCATTTCTGTATGGGTAAACCTATTCAGCGGTAAACCATGTGCAACTGCTAAACACTTGTGCAACGGCCAGTTGAATTCTTAAAAGTAAGTAGCTCGGTAGTTGTGCACTCATAAGTGCGTAACTCCTCTGCTGAATACCTCTATAGATTGAACGCTGCACGAGGGTGAAAAAGAGGGGAGTTGCATAGATGGAAGTTAACAACTACTGAGTTAAATACTTGCAAACGTTCTCGGCCTACTACTCAGTTGAACAGTTGCAAGTATGTAACTTGTTGCACACTTACAAATATTCAACTTACAGTTGCCCACTAACAAGAGTTCCTCAGTTGCACAATTCTGTAAATATTTTATTAATGGCTTTAACATTCGTTTAAGCAGTTTATACTTCCTAGTGTAGTAAAAATGCTGTCGAGCTGTCCAACACCACTCGCTTACGTTGAGCCGAAGTAAGAAAAAAAAATCCTACCGTTGGATTACGGGTCGTTGATAAAAAATATATTCAAGATTGCTACTTTACTCGTTTTTAAGACACAGTTCCACATTAATTTACACATTTTTCGGACTAGTTAAAAAAGACACACAGCTGTGGCAAGCACAAAAGCGTAGAATTGATTTTGTGTCTGTGAGGGGACACTGCCTATAAACGCTATGAAGGTAAAAAGCGGTGGGAAGCATGCAAATATTAGCAGGAGTCTACCTGTTAGGTGGGAGGCAGTTAGTCGATGCTGGGTTGTAGCGACTATAGCCCCGGGACCGGGTACCTCGGCTTGGGAGGAGGACGATGAAGAAAGGATATTTGTTAAGTCAGTCTCGTTCATGCCGTGGAGTTTAAGATAGTCCTCCAGCTCTGGTCCTGTCAGGTCAGTTCGAAGCACGTCATCGCGCATCACAACTCTATGCTGTACGACACGACTTGTATGTACACTGCCATCAGGTCCTGTTTGTTGAGTTTCGTATGATTGGTCCCCTGCACCAAATCTCTCAATATAGTCTTTAAGGGCAGCCTCTGAAGTAGGGCCTCTAAATGTAACTTTGCGAATCTCCGGTGAACTCTGTACTATTCGTTTTATTACATGGGAATATTCAGGGTCATCAGAAGGCTCAACAGTCTCGTGAATGAAGGACCCTCCTTCTACAAACGTCTCCTCAAACCACACTCCCTCAGGAGGGATGGAAGCTGATGCCTCAAGCGTTTCTGTGCTGGACATCATAGTGTTAGAACCCCCGCTGGTAAAACTAGATGACATGTTGGAGTCCGTTTCATACTGATACGTTGCATGAGTAGCAGTTGAGCTAGATGGCTCCAAAGAGTCAGTGCTCCCGAGCATAGATGGGTCTATCCTACCTCCTCCGCAAGCGCCAAAGGCACTGGACGAGCTCAGATCGCCATCTCGGCCGCTAGAACTGCTCCTGTCGCAAAGTGATCCAGTTCCTGATTTTAAACTTCCCCTGCCAGCAAGCGAAGCCTCTTCGTCTTCAGCATCCCCTCTTTCTAAAGTTGTTTCGAGCTCTAAGGAATCAGATGAAGTTATCATGTGGCTAGGGTCTGTTGGAAGCTCAATCGAATCAGTCATGATGTCAGCTTTCATTGGGTTCTTCAACTGTTGTTGTAGTTCAATGGAATCTGCACTGGTGATCATATGCTGACTCTGGTTAACATTAACATCCAATGAATCTGAACTTGTAACCATGGAATCTGATAACTTCCGAATTTCCAAGGAATCTGTACTAGTAATAAGAGACATCGGAGCATCATAGTCCAAATCCGGCACTCTAGCCACTTCTTCTAAGGAGTCGCCACGACCAAAAGACTCAGGATCACCTCCAGAGCATCGCGGTGGTTCGTCAAAACGTTCAACGTTGGATTGAGCTTGGCGAATAATCTCGTCGATTTCAAACATACGTTTATCGTAGTCATCAGAATCAGAATCTCCTATAGTTTTCATTGCAGCGCCAGAAATGGTTTCGTCTGAGTCAGATACTTGACTTTCGTGCCCCTCATCAATTTCAGATAACATTGCCTCTTCTACCCTCGCTCGTATTTCGATGCGCTCCGCCTCTACACATGCTTTCTCCATTTTTTCAAACTCTTGCAGGGAAGCCAGAGATATGTCGTCCCCTGCAATCCGCTTTTTAGGTAAACCATTAAGGGAATCTTGTGATCCAATCATTCGCTTGTGAGCTGAATCAAGTGCTAATTGATGTTCCAAGCTCTCAAATTCCTGCAATGAGCTCATCGAAATGTCATCATGTTCTCCTGATCGGGTGAAATATTTTTTTCCGGCGAGCACGTCATACTCGGGAGTACTGCTTAGTGATTCTTTCACACTACCACTCCCAAAACTGCCAACAGATTCTTTCTGACTACCAACACTTCCTATTTTACTACTCGTTCCCATTTCATCCTCTTCTTTTATGTCTTCTAGTGGTCCTCGTTCAAATTCCATTTCGTAATTGTATCCTGCGGTAACTGCTGCTGGTTCTTCGACACCAAACTGCATTTCAATCCACTTTTTTCCTGCCTCAACTTCTGCTTCATTTTCTATTTCGTCGTCTCCTGCGGACTGGTCAGTGTCATGAGCAACGTCAAATCTAAAAGGGTCATCTTCATCTAACATGCCACCCTCACCATAGTATTTCACATCCATCTTACGCGTTACTGGAGGGGGTGGCGATTGTGCAATGAATTCCTCATCGTCATGCTCTGGTTCTCTACGTTTCATTGGAATGCTGGCCGACGCAATCCGAACCCCCTTTCCTTCAGTATCGCTTTCTTTGGCTTCTTTTCCAATTTCCTCTATAATAACAAAGTCCTCGGAAAAATCTTGCTTCGAATGAGCCTCATCTGGTTTCTCTAACATTTCAAATGATTCGCTCGTGGGAGATTCTGTTACTGAATCAATTTCACTGTTTTTGCTCTTTACTTCTTTGCAAGTCTGATCAAGAACGGTTGACCCTTCAGATTGAGTCATTAGTGAGTCGTCAAGGACGTACTCTCTGCCTTGGCTGGAGTCCGTCGTAGTTTCTGAAACTGTTGTAGACTCCCTGCTCGACATTGCAGATTCAACAATGGCTTGCTCGTCATCTTGCTCCAAGTCAGGATACTGGAATTCCTTATCAATTATTGGGGCCATGTGCTGAGTGACGGTTATATCTGGAATGTTTGCTGGTGATATGCTACGCATGTGCTCCTCTCTCCGACGAACCTGCTCTTTAAGCGCTGCTTCACGCGCCTCTAGTTCACTCTGCTCTGCATCCTCGTCCTCTATAATTGTCTCAGGTAGATTCGGTTGATGATGGTGTACTCCATGGTGAGGAGAATGGTGGGGAACCATGTGGAATGCCGCCTCGGCCTCCGCCATTTCATCTTCGTGTTCGCCTGGGTGTTCCCAAGCGACACAGGGTTTGTCTTTAAGAGGGCTCACGTGCGAAGCATACTCGACAGTACGGCTGAAGGCATGTGCCTGACTGTATTCCATGTCTAATTCAGATACACTTGCGAGTGCTTCAGAGGAAAATTCAGTTAGATCGGGTTTTATTTGAATCTCCTCTGCCGGCTCCGGTGTGAGGGGGCGCTCAATAATGTCTTCGCAGGCAGTATCGGAAGACCCCTGTCGCAAGACTTCTGCTAGTTCAGAGTCAGCTCTTTCATCAGAAAATCCAGATGAAACGGCTCTGTGGCCACTCTCAGAGTCAGACTTGCTTACTTGAGACTGCGGTCTGCTCCCATCCAGCTGCTCCAGTTCTGGTTCTACATCGTCCGACAAATAGCGACCTTCGCGGGCCTCGCGGTGAAATGCTTGATCTGCCTCTGTTTGGTAGGACTCCTCAAGATCTTTCTTCGATGAGAACGTTCCATCAGTTGGAGACGTTCTGTGTTCTTCATAGTAACCATCACTCTCGGGTGCGTGGCTTTCCTTAAGCGGATTAGAAACATGTTCAGGCAACGATTTTGGTGGGATGAATTGCGAAAAATTACTTGTGCTCTCATTACGACGATGAGACCTTCTTGGCAACTCGTGAGGAACGCATGTACTTTCTGAGGTCACTTGTGTGCTTGCGGACTGTATCCCATTTTCGTCTACAGTTGACGTCAATAAAGTAACAGACGATACATTACTGTCACGTTGGTGAGTTGGTGTTGAGGTCTCAGAATCGACAGTTTTCGGAAGTAGCGATACAATGTTGTCCTCCGCATCCTCTTTGAATTCAGATGAAATACTCATTTCTTGAGAGGTAGCTGACACAGTTAGCTGCTCGGATGTTGCTGACGCGTCCATTTTGTCGGAGTCAGTTCTTGACAGCTCAACCACCGTTTTAACCGCTATGGTTTCAGATGCACTTGATATACTCATGCTTAAGACACTTCCAGTGTCTCCGTCCATGCTTGAAGCCAGCTTATCATCGGGACACGACGACTGCTCCTTCCGCTCCTGGTTGAAGGTCATTTCATGGGACCTTTTCATTATGTGTGGTATTTCGTCTTCTTCGTCAGTTTCAATCTGATCTCGCGTATCCTCAGCGTCGTCGTCAGACACATCAGCACTAGGATATTTTGCTACACACGAAACCTCCTGAGAAAGAACTCCGGCGCGATTGCGCTCTTGAAAACTAAGGTCACACCTTCGTTCAAGATCGTCGTCTAGCACAATGTTTATGCTGTCATCCATATCATCAAGATCTGCCCCTGATGGAACGAGTGTCTCAGACGCCTCACTCGACACTTCTACGCTTGCTAGATGCCCGCTACTTTCAGAGTCCAGTGATTTCATGGATTCTCTTGAACTCAGAGAACTGACTGCTGTTTGGTAATCAGTTGATGTCATAGAGCGAGCCGAAGCAAGCGCAGACTCATACTCGGAAGAACCTGTTGTAACAGCAAGAAGCCCCTCTACATCAGACGAGCACGGTCTGCTGTAGGATTGTTCAAATGAGTGATAATGACTTTCACTTGAACTCGAGTAAGGATCAAAATCTGCCCCTGAACGCCGGTCTGGATAAAGCGCACCACTACTTCGCTCTCCAGAACTGGAAGACTCTCCATCGGGGCGCGACTGATGCCGCCGAACTACATTTTGAGTGTCCACCATATCTTTGCTGGTTTCACCGGAACTCAGTGGTGACTTATCGTCTTGAGATGATGACTTTTGGGACTCTATACTCTCTGCGCGTATTGCAATATGTTCGTTTAATCTGTCGACGGCTTTCTCAGAAGTGGGAACCCCCGGAGGACTGCCGTCACGTGCTCCAGTAGATTCCTTTGATTTTCTCTCTGGTTTAGGTGGTGGTGTTCTCTTGCCCCCACTGCTTGTCGTTGAACCGGTTGGAGAACCACGAGGGACGCACTGAGCTGGAGACATGTTATTACACTCAAGGGGTGGTTCTTGCGACTCAGAAATGTTGTAACAACCAAGAGCATCTGAGGGGAAATCTTTTATTACTAATTCTTCCTCCAACTCTTCATTAACTGCATTTAATGATTGTTGAAGTTCGTCTAGCGACTCCACATCGTACTTGCCCTTGCGGGTTAAGTCAGCTCTAACTTCTGAATGGTCAGATCGTGTATCACATTCATCGGATTCCTCAATGATTGAAAAATTCTTCTGTAGTTTTTCATTCGTCGTATCGTCTATTTGTATTGGATCAGGCTTCAAGTCACTGAGATCGATGTCTTCTGAACGAAGGGCTTCTGGTTTTTCGTCCTCTTGCCTAGCTCGAGGGTCCATACATTGATACAAGCCAGATTGACTTTCTGTTGGGGACAAGTCAATTTCAACCCCACTACTGCGGAGATCTTCATCGGTAATTTCCATGCTCGACGTAGTGGTGTCTGTTCGCGAAAACAAATGACTTTGATCGCGCTGCTTCTTGGCTAAAATAGACTCCATAAGTTCTATTTCTCTGTCCTCTAGTTTTTTCTCCTCGGCGATCTGACGAATCGTATCAATTATTGGGACTTCTATCTGTCTCTTCGACACTTCCTCTTCTATATCTTGAACTAGCTCTTCGGCAACTTTTCTAGCTTCCTCTTCCGTAATATGAGTAGGAATGGTGTTAACAGTATGTGACGTGTGCTGCTGACATTCTTCAATTTCCCCATTCTGGAGTATAATTTGACCGGAAGGTACAAGTATGTCGTGAACAAATTCTTCCGCAAGAGGGTCAGGTTGATCCTGAACGCCGACTTCCCACACTATATCCTGAATATTTTGCTGGGGTTGGTACAATAAATGTCCTTCCGACTGGTCAGGATGGTCTTCAGGTGTTACATCAGACTCGCATTGTGTGTCCTCACTAGAACTTTGACTTTGATGATCTCCAGGGCCTCGGGCACCCTTGCTATCAGCACTTGAGACGCGAGACTCTGCGCGCCGTTGGTTCTCTAGTTCCCTGATGTCTTCATCAAGGTCTCGAGATTTTTCGGTGTCTTCGGTTTCACTTTTGTCGACGTGCACTTCTAGAGAATCCGAGGGTTTGCAAATTGTCTCTCCTTTGTACTGCATTACTTCCGCTAGCCTTGAGCTAGAGACTTCATGAGTGCGAGCTAAACTTTCTCTTCGAAGTTCTGTATTGGTCTTATCGTCATCTGAGAAGTCCCTTATTTTTTTATTGTAGTTTTGAGGTGTATCAAAGTTATTCTTTGAATCTCGAACTTCGTGCCATTCAATTACTTCTTCTTCGGGGTATTGGATAACGTGTTGCTCTGCCTTGTGTACCATTGCTTCTGCATTACTAACCGTTTCTTCCACTAAGGCGACAGCAGCGTCTCTCATTACATTGTCAACGGCCTCGTCCTTGTCAAGAGTGTGTGACAAGCATGCGGCGGATGGTCTATCCAATCCTAAATCTGTTTCAGAAGTCTCATCGGAAAATATAGAATCTCCCAGGTCGTCACTTGGTCCCCTGTGAGGTAGTTCTTTGTGTTCTGGAACGGCTTCTTCTTCAAGCTGGCTAAGCAGATTTTCAGCAACCAATTCTTTGCGCACATGGTCTTCAAACTGTTTCTTGCGTTTGTTTGTAGCCGGCTCGTCAGTGCAAGGAAGTGATATGGATCTTTCGTAAAGCGCCTTCCGAACTGCGACAGGGGGTGGTTTATCACCGTATTCCTCTACGGAGTGCATTCTTGTCGGACGTTTCGGTGCGCACGTTTCGTCGTCGTTGACAAAGGCATTATTTTCTTCGCCTAAGTTTTGGCCTCGCTTTGTTAAATAGTCAGCTTCAGAGTCAACACTCTCGTTGCGCTGACTGTGCCTTGGGACTGGAACAGGTGCAATTTCTACATTTACTATCTCAATTTCCTCATGCTGAGAAGCCACAACTTGCGTTGGACTAAGTACAGATTCAGTTGGTGTTTCCGCTGAACCAGAGCTAGCAACTTGTTCCCAAAAAGCACGCCTTTCAGAATAACTCTTAATATTCTCTTGAATTGCAGGTTCAGAATCTGGGTCATCGTCTTTGTCAGCAGTCTGAAGTCGTGGGGTAGGGTGTGGGCAAGAGGATGGGGGCGGCACCTCTGATCCAATCCGTCCTCCTCCTAACCCGTCCGAAAACTGACGAGTGGTGCGGTCTAGAAGAAATATTAGGGAGTGTGTTAGTGCCCATAAACACCCCAGCAAGGGAAAAGTCGGCTTTGCGATATTAGTAAACACCCAGGGTTACATAGCCATATATACATATAACTCATATACACGGCCTTCAATTGTAAAGGCAGCCACCATCAGAGTAATAAGGACAGGAACCGAGGCCTTTGAAGAGAGGCAGCAGTAGACCTCCGAAAATTACACAAAAGTAGTTTGGGAGTACGTTTGATGTAAGCTCCCTTCAGACCCTTTTCACAGACAGTTTTGACAAAAATATAAAAACATGGCATCTTGCTGCATGCCTGTTTGACTTGAGTGCACGCACACCACACTACCAAACTCGTAGTTTTAAAAAATCCTAATCTACAAAGTATGTGCATTATTTCAAAACGTTCTATGCAAATGGTACAGTTCTTTTTACAAATGATTACTACTATACAGTGATAATGTGTATTCATTTATGTATCCGATCGTATTAAAAATCTGAAATCATTTTGAGACGGTGCCTTTAATAAGTTCTACAGAAAGTAGCCACAGCAAAATTTGAGAAGCACTGCACAAGAGTGTATAAAAAATAACTGGGAGGTGAAAAGGCACCCAGTGGGTGATTAAAGAGGTCACGGTAAGTTCACTTCGAACGTTTCCACCTACCCCTCTTACCCTATATTCAGGGGGGTTATAACTTTTTTGGCCATAATTTGGGGTTTAAAAATGACTCTACCATTAATAACTGAGAGGTGGATGGCTTATACCGACATTACTACCAGTTGTAAGGATGTTTACTGAAAATATTTCACTTGTGAAATTTAAAACCAGAATTGATATCAGGTACCTAGATGAATTCTAAGATTTGCTGTCAAAAACCTTAAAAAACATGCGCGCAAGATTTTTTTAATACCAGAAGAGGTAGACATGCGTATGATAGCTTAAATTATTCGTCTCTTCAATGCCTTTAAAACCTTTACACAGGATTTTGGCCGTACTCAATCTGGTTTAAAAGAAGAAAAAATTAGAAAGGTCAAAGACTTTTTTTAAAATTGTGTAAATTCTTTTGAAAAAGATTACTCCTATAGTTTTTCCCAGACCTTGAAAATCCTGCGTCATTTTAAAGATACTGAACAGACCAATAATTTGAGCAATCATACGCTTGTCTACGTCTACTGACATTGAAGAAATCTTGCGCGCAAACTTTTTAAGATTTTTGACAGCAAATCTTACAATTGCTCTAGATGCTTGATTTCAATTCTGATTTCAACTTTCTCAAGTGAAATATTTTCAATAAACGTCCCTACAACTGGTGGTAATGGCGGTATAAGCCATCCTCCTCTCAGTTGTTTATGGTAGAGTCAGTTTAAAACCCTTAATTTTGGCCGATAAAGTTATAACCTCACTTCAACGGTTTATAAGGCGGTCTAGGGGAGTAATCCGAGAGCTCACCATCACCTCCCCAATCGCAATCCGTATGAAAATTTATGAAATCGATGCATGATTGTGAGTGTTGCAGAACTGCCTGTCTCAGAATTTTGTGAAGGTTTCAGGGGGATACACTAGCTGGATATGTTTCGTTTATAATGTTTGTTATTTTTAATGTGTCTTCCGTTCATAGAGTTTTCTTGTGGTTGGTGTGTGCACGCAAGCCCCACACGCTTCAAAAAAATCAACAGGACACCTTGCTTCCAAACATGTTACATTAACCACAGTTATGTCGCATCCTGCATTGTGAATCACAAACACACACACGCGCGCGCATACACGCACACAAATATATACATATAAAGTAACCATCCTGTAAGGCATGCAATAATTAAGAAAAGTCGTGTAAGTTTAGAAACCATCAGATGCCGCACCTGTCAACGCACATAACGAGATGTTAAGAAAAACACAGCACAAACACATAGGCAAGTAAACATGCAATTTCATCGAGGCAAAAGCTAAATGTTGCAGAAATGTTTTAGCAAAGATTCAACACCTTAAAGCGTATTATTGATCCTTACATTCCCACAGGTCGAAAGACAGGAGCTGCATTTAAACAATTCGAGCATGTTTGTCACATGCAATTGCAAAACCAGCGGGCTGCAGAGAGTTGTGGTATTCTTTGACTAGACAATCTTGAAAACAAATACTACTTTTTATGTAAAAAAAAGGGGGCACTTGAATAAAGCCGAGCCTTAAGTAGAACAACGGCATAGAAGAGTATAAACCTGTACGGAGTGGGTTGGCTAGTATATCGGCGCCGCGTGACGCAAGTACGAGCAACGGCTAGGAAGTCCACTTGCACGTACAGTATAAACATATATGTAGCCCTACACGGCCTAACCAAATCAAACCATATAAATTGCTTGGGAGAACAGGTTTCGCGGAGCGCGGTGCTCTAAAGAAACTATCCCTACCAGACCCATCTCCTCCCGCCGAATCTAGTGGCATCGGTGCATAGCCGTTCAGTGGAACGCGAGGGAAGATATATAGCTTTTATTCACTTTAAGTCTAGAGGGACGGCCAACGTCCACGGGTTCCGGTTATCATGACAGATTGAGGTACGGAACAAAAATCAATCACTCATGACACAATCAGAAGCAGTACATTCCACTATTGATTTAAAAAATAATTGCAAGTATGTGTCTTCAGGCTTGCTCTTTTTTTCAAACAGCGTGCTATCGACAACATGTTGGCATGCCTTATCTTTAGCACCCTTAACACAAAAGCTGGTGCAATTCAAGTCACGAACATGTGGCACACAGGAAGCCCTACCTAGCCCATCCTGATAGTGGCCCCCAAGAGGACTACTACAAAGAGGAACTGATTTCCGCGGGGAAAGGGTTGTACATCGCGGCTTGGAAGCAGAAGTATCATCCGATTCTTGCCGCTGCTCATCAGTTGGACCCTCTGGTATATCAGGAAAATGCAACATTGTTGAGCGTAAAACGCTTCGCGCGAGTGGGGCTGGAATAGTCTCGTTACCGCGAAGAAGCTCTTCAACGACAGAAGCTGAGCGGTTTGGGGCTCTAGGCAAAGAAGCTGGCAGCACTGGATCTTCCATCGACATGTCCAAGTGGTCAGTGTTATCCCAGTGTGTGAGAGCCTCACCTCCCGTGGTGGACTCGGAAAGCGGAAGTCCTAATTCGTCCAAAGACAAACTTGACGCCCGCATAGGACGGTCATCGAAGCACCAAAATACTGAAGTAGGAACTGGAGGGGGGGTTGGATCCTCGTCAGAATCAACAAAAACATCACGGTCCTCTGAAGATTGTGAGAAGAGAAAGGTAGGAATCGGTGATCTTACGGGAACTTCCGTTGACCGCAACAGTGCGGCTTTAAGAGCTAAAGGAATAGGAAAAGCAACAGTAATAAGATAAGAGTGACAAAGCAAACAAATATAGTAAAAAAATCATTGTGATAAGATAACACGGTGAATCTGAGCATTTTTGTGAAATTGCGTTCATGCAGATGATGTTACAGAAGCTTGTTTTATTCAAATTTCAAAATAATAACATATTTTTAATGTACTTTAGAATTGTGTGTTGCACCTTTGAGTGACGTTTACACGGCATAGAAACGCAACGTTACTGACTGATGTTTGCAACCATATCGATTTCAATGATAAAAAAGAATAACAAACAAAAGCTCAGACTAAAGCGTGTTAACGAGCAGAGCGTAGAATTGAAGTGAAATGTGTACCTTCTGGAGAATTATCAGTCCCACCAGAGGAATCCCATTCGTCTGACGGCGTAGCTGCTTCGTGCAGCAAGTTTTCGTACTCATCTTCAGAGGCGGCGACATCATCATGAGAGAGTTTGGACAATACCCGTTGATAATCAAATTCTCTGACCGGGGTTGTACCTTCAGCCAAGCTTTGAGATGCCATCCTTTCGAAGTGGCGGTCGACTCGTCTTAGCCTTTTACTGCTATCATCTAAAGTTTCCTTTCTTTTCGAGGCGTTTTCAGTAGGAGCGGTGGCTGCAAAATCGCAAGTTTCACTTGCAGCCTTTTCTTCTTCTACCTTTTCAACTGTGAATTTGTGGAGCTTCGTAACGGGGGTAATTGGGGTATTCGGATCGGAAGAGATCGAATCTTGTGAGTCGAGTGAACCTAACTGAAATTTGACTCTGTTCTGATCATGCGAACGCCTTTGGCCCTCCTTATTAGAATAGGTCACGTTTAAAATTTCTGGAGACGAATTGATTCTAAACCTATCTTCCGGCATATGTCCTTCGTCTGTAGGTTCAGTAACTATATATTCTTCGCCATCTGAGTCGTCGTCCCCAAGATACGAAACGTCCACCGGTGGCGGTCTATCTTCTCGTGACCGCCGCTGTGAATGCGCCCGCCTCTGCATCGTCGGTGTGGTGACGTAACACACATCCTGCGCCGTCTCTTTACTTGTAAGTGGTTCAGGTTCAGCAATAGCACCGGCTTGTTCGGTGACTACTGATACCATCGGAGTATTGCGAAGGAACTCTTCGTCGAGCAAAGGAAGATCAAGGATATAATCACTAGGATTTTCACTGAAGTTAATAGTAGCACCTGCACTCTCTCGCTTACTCCTCTCTTCGGAAGTGTTATCTAAGGCAGCAGCCGTTAAATGATTTTTATCATCTTTCGATTCTGCCACATGCAGGTTAATGTTTACTTCACTTTGGTCACCTAATATCGGCCCCTGCATGTCTGCTCCTGCTCTTTGATTAGCGTAGTCGGAGCTTGAAAATGGCAAAAAATTGTTATCAAGAGAGTCCCTTTTTTGAACTAAATCGATCGGTTCGGACTTTACAACGTCTAGTGGTTGACTGCCATGTGTTACGGCAGTTCGTAATGTAGAAACTGAACTGTCGCCCTCTATGGACGTGGCCTTTCCACTTAACGATTTCTGGTGTCCATCAATGTCTATTTTCACTCTTGATGTTTCATTAAAAGTGCAGACAGGTTTGAGTTCTTCCCCGAAAGTACATTGAGCACTTTCTGATGGCACATGGGGCAGATTTATGATACCAGTCATTTTCTCTGCATTATCTTTCAATTGATCGTGAGTATCGTGCACACTGCCAGAAGGTTTATCACATTTTAATTGCACATTAGTTTGGTTGCTGAAGGAGCCTGAAATACCAAAGTCAATCTTGGTACCAATCTGTAAGTTATCGTTTTCAATACCAGACATAGTGTACGCGCCAACAAATTCGGAAGTGTGTGGACCTGTATCACTTTTGCGCGGTACTAGATCTTCTAAATTAGGTGAAATTGATGTTACGGCGTCTCTGTCAGCGGGCAAAGAAGGACCACCTGAAGCAATACCAACTGCGAAGGAATCTTGATCACTGGCACGGGAAAGATTCAGAGTTTCCCGTGTCACTGTGTTATGGATGTTCTTGTCGTACTCTCCAGTGAGCGTTTCAGGCAGTGGGGCCGAAAAGTTCCTTTCTTCCTTAAGGTTGCTTTTAACAAAAGTAGCACCATCTTCAGGGCCAGGCAAAATTTCAAATTTACTGGAAGTAAGAGGTTCTTCAATTTCTTGTGTTAAAAGTTCCGAAAAAACAGAATCTCGCATATATTCAGGTATCGTAGGTGAAGCGCTGAGATTTTCTGTAGTGTTACGATCGTTGCCAGTTTCCTTTACATTCCGAAAAGTGGGAAGCGGCACAGTACCATTTTCTTTCCCATTGTCAAGTAATTCATCCGCTTGCCATTTACTAATTACCACGTTATCACTAGTGTCTGTGCCGCCAACCAAAGTTATTTCGTCGGAGGTAACTTCTTTCTTTTCAGAGTCTGGCGTAACTCGCTTTAGCTCCTCGGTCTTAGCTGCTTCTTTTTCCATTTGCTCTCTATCGGCTTTCTCTTTCAGAGATTTGTTCTTTTTTTCCTCCTTTTCCCTTTTTTGCCTTTCCTCTTTATCCCGCTTATCTTTTTCCTTCTTTTCTTTTTTTTCACGTTCCCTTTTTTCCTTTTCTTCCTTCTCTCGCTGTTCCTTCTCCTTTTTTTCTCTCTTTTTACGTTCTTTTTCTTCTCGCTCTCTCTCTTTTTTATCTTTCTTCTTGTCAACCTCATCAGCTTTCTGATCGAGTGCTTTATGATAACCAGGTGCTAGTGTCTTCGTGAACATTTCTTCTAATACCGGTGAATTATTGGAAGATTTGAAAGCTGAGTCATGATTAATGTCATTTGGCTGCAGAGCATCCGGTTCGGGTTTTACATTGTAATGAGCTGGATGATTCATTTCGGTGCTGTAAGCCGAAATTCCTGAAACGATAATATTTTCTAAAATACTACATGGAACCAAAGATAACGTCTAAGATAGAAGAGCATTGTTCCGAAATCTAACAGCGGTCTCTGCACTTTGTTTTCCTGCAAATTTATAAAGAGCAAATCGTTCACAGCGAAAGATACTAGCTCATAATTCAGCTAACCGTGCATAGCGTTAGTAGCACCTGGCAAGTCAGAGAGGGATATAAAAACCCATACATAACTCTGGCATTGTGATTAAAAATTAGTAAGGCAACAGTTGGTACTTTCCAAGTGAAAACAAGACATTAAATGGCACTCAAAAAAAAATCAGGACGGGTTAGTATTAGTACCATTTTACGCATCATTCAAAACGTTGTCTTTTGGTTTGCGTTTGCATGTTAGATTTGATTGGAGGATGAAGCATATTCTGAGAGATAGAGGCCTTACCTCTGGGGCTGGGATTTGGAAGCCAGGTGCAATATCCACGACCCGGTGTGGGGCCCGGGATAGGGGTGACATATTCAACAGGGCAGGGAGTTGGGGAAGAGGTCAGAGGCAGGTCAGGAGGCTGCACATTCACTGGCATAACATACTGTACAAGAGACGGTGGAGGGGAAAACTCAAGTGGAAACGGGTCTGTTTGGTCAACGCGCTTTTTTCGACTTCGCCCTGGTAGGGTGCTAAAATTTGGCTCGTGTGGGGTTTGATCGTCGTCTGTGGCACGACACAGCTCCTCAAGGGAGTACGATCTTAGCTCATAAACCGATGGAGAGTGAACAAATAGTTTTTGTAAAGAAGTCACGTTTGATATTTGATTTTGACATTTTTCGTCAACGGACATTGGCAAAGAAAATCTAGTCTCGTCTGGGTTTAGATGTTGCGGTGATTCTAAATGGCGCATACTTCTTATCTCGATAGTATCCTTTCCAGATTCGGTTGTTCTGACAAGCAACATTATTTGTGCGCGAACAGGCTCCACCTCTGACAAGTTAAAATTAGTCAGGGACGATGCTGGAGAGATTGTATTTTCCCTGCTTCCTGATCTACTTCCCTCCTGTCCATCTGGGGTTTGGGTTAAGTTTCTATATGCCCCTTCCCACCATATCTCAGAGAGCGATTGTGACTTAAGCAAAGAGTCCATTGAACTGGCTCGACCCTGCAGTGTCTCTCTAGGAACTTGCGAAAGAGGCCGTGGAGGCATTGGCATAGAAAATCTAGCCACGCGAGCCCTAAATCTATCACTAGTTTTACGTCTCAAACGTGCTTCTTCTCGTTCTACGTCGTGCACAAGCTTATCTATACATTTCTCCAGATCTTCTATACTGCAATTCGTGTCAGCTGATCTGCCATAACTATAAGTATCATTTCCAGTATCTGGTTGTATTTCGTGTTCTGTGGAATAAATTGAACTACAACCGGGCTGAAAATTGGACCCGCCACAGGTGCTTTCTTGTATGATGCGACTTAATCGTGCAGAATACGTTTCAGATTCAAATGACACGTCTACCTCTTGCTCAAAAACGTGTTCTTCGGACTGCCAATTGTTTAGAGACTCATTTTCCTCATTGTTATCATATTCTCGTGTAATATCCCGTTCATATCGCTTAGCTAGGGAACATAAATCAGGGCATGAGTTCTCGTACACACTGTGATCGTAACTACTTCCTTGATTGATAGAATAGTTCTTCCAGAAGTATTCATTTGCCTCATCCCCAGGGTATGTTGCGTTAGAGGTTATATCTAAGCTTCGCTCGTCATCGACAGTGGAACCACATCCTAAATTTCCACAACCAATGCATCCTACAAAGTCAATGTTTTTCCCGTAATTCATAGCACATTGCTCTAGATCAGTTATTTGCGAACCTATGTTTTCTGAACATCTATCGACTTCTTTCCATGCATCAAACGACCTACTGAAATACTCTAAATCGGATGTATCAGCTTCGTATTCAAGTAGTTCCGTGTCTGATAATTCTTCTTCATAAAGCAAATCGTCTCTCTCATACTTCTCATCTATTAATTCATCGTTCAGTATTTGCTCTTGTTCCACCTGGAACAAAATTCGGCCCACTGTCATTTGCAGTTCTTCCAATTTCATGCTAGCTTCTGCTAATGCGGATAGGTCACGCTCGTCCAGTAACGAACTACTTCCGTATTTATCATCGTCAGAGTCATCGACCTCTCTTAGTACAGGCAGCCTCCCCCGACCACGATATACATCTACTGCCTCAGGTTGTTCAAGATAAGAGGCGGGAGGCGAATATACAACAGGATAACTGATAGGGGTAAGGCAGGGGCAGAAGGTGGGCCCCACGAAAACCGGTTCTCTCCAGGAGGTTTTCCCCCTCTCCGACTCCAGTGTGTCTAAGAGCCATAACAGCACAAGCGCAGTCAGCAGAACAGCCCGAAAAGAAATTTAACACGTTCAGTGCAGGGGTGATTTTGTTGTTTACGAACTGGGTCCCTCGGTTCCTTTTCACCATCGCTTAGTTTCACCTTTGACCGGTGGTTGCTACAATTTTTCAATTTACTTTTCTTCCCCAGCCGTCACCACGTTAAGTTGTCCAAAACGTTAGCTCAAGATTAACAAGAACTGCAGTCTTTGCCAACGCATAGCAACAACAAAGTGAGAAAGTCTTCTGACGATATCGGTTTCAGGCGCACTTCGTACTGCTAACTATGTGAAACCAATGTCATAACGTTATCGCCGAAAACATTTCGCACGGGGAAAGTCGAGCATACAGGCTTAAAAAACGGGTTTTTGATTTTGAGCAACATTCGATGTTTAAGTTCAAGTGTGCGAAACTGAGACAGATTCTGGTGTCATGCTTGTTTATATATCAATTTGAGTGCAAACTTTTGACATTTTCGGAAAATATACGAGCTGAACACCATATGGTTTCGACGGATATCATAGAACTGTTACACCAGTAACACTAAATCGCAACGGGACACGGGCAGGCCGTGTGAACTTTAGACAAAAAAAGATGCGGTAAGGCAATGCAAGAGACCCAATTTCAAAAAGTCTGATTATTCGGCATCATGATTAAAAATGAAAAATATTTGGTCAAAATAAAAAAATAAGTGCCCCAAGGCTTACCCTTTAGCTACACAACGTCCCTACCTACAGTGGGCTAGGGTGCCACAGGGACGGGTTCCTTTGGGTCCTGGTTTTAGACCGATAGTAGTTTGGGACGCGGAGACATATTATTCGTTCCGCACTGAACGTGTTAAGTACGTTAGACGGAAAAGTCTAACACCGACATAGATCGGTCTTCAAAATAAGGATCTCAAAAATATTAAAACCATTGGGCTAAAGCAAAACGTATTCATCGTGAATAGCACAGACAAGTCCAGTACAAACAGTATCAATTCGAAAACACCAACATGTCAAAACAACGCATATGTAATTAAAAGTACACATCTGCGTCTAGAACAGCGTCACAGCCAAAACACTTTCCTAAAGGTGAAAGTTATGTAAACATATTTTATGAGAATTTCGTTGCTGCAAAATAACTGTAAGAATTGCGCTGTAGGGGCACAGTTTTAGACACTTAAAGCATATATATGAGATGTGTACGCAGTTCGAATAAATAAACACCCTCCTGCGAAATTTGTTTCCCTTAGAAAGGTTATTTAACGACACTCCACAATAATCACAAGTGCAGCATAATACCTATTAACACTGAGAGAATAATCCCTACTCACTAAGGTGCCGAGTGAATTTGCAAACGGAACCCTTCAGCACTCACCTTCTAGTTGTGGGGATGCTACATCCGAGGAATGGTCTCTGTCTGCAATCAGAATAAAATTTTGGGCGTTAAATAGGGCCAAACTAAAAAGAGTCGCATTGATTTTTCTATACTGAGGTTTAAGCGTTTGTTCCATGGCCTTTACGGGAGTAGTAAACTTCCAAACGTGCTTTACATACAAGAACAAACATCCGAAGTATTTGAAAACACACACCAGGTGGCTGATAAGGCCGCGAACGTTTTTAGTTATACTGTTCCCCATTCCGACGGGCGGTCGGTCGGTCGATCGATCACGCGCCAGGGATACGCAAAACTCAGTGTAACAAAGCCAAATTATCTTCAAAATCGACCAACCCATATATTTTTGAAAAGGGGAAAGAAGAAAGATTATTATTTTGTAAAATATTGATACTTTGAAGCCAAATGGTGACGCAGAGAAGTATTGAGTGACGATTAGGGTTGTAAGTGTACACTGGCCGTTTTGAATCCGTCATTTCTCGTGTTTAGAGACGTCCTGGGCCGAAACATGAAGCGAGCCGATTGTTCGCTTGACTTTCAGCTTTTTAATCGACTTTTTGAAATTTGAGCGTTTTACTGAAAGCGTAATTCGGCGGGACAGATAGGTCGCACCGGAAGTGCCGGCTCCTGCGTCCGGGCGTGCAGGCAAGCTTTCAGTACAACGCTAAGTTCTCGAGAACCAGGCATCGTAGAGAAATTTTAAGAAGTCGACTAGAAAGCTGAAAGTCAAGCAAACAATGTTTAGACATAGGACGTCTCTAAAAACGGCCGGTGTATACTTTCAACCGGAATTGTCATTCAATACCTCTTTGTGTCACCACTTGGCTTCATAGCGCCAATATTTTTACTGAATAATAATCCTCGTTCTTTCCCCTGTCCAAAAATATGTAGGTTCGTTGATTTTGAAGATGATTTGGCTTTGTTAATCGGAGTTTCGCGTATCCCTGGCGCTCGATCGACCGACTGACCAGTCTCTCTTAAAGAGATAGCCCTAACCTTTCAGTGACCGACCGAGCTGTCGAGCGACCGAGTGGGCCGTAGGATACGTAACTCGGTGTAAGAAAGCCGAATTAGCTTCAAAGTTTATGAACACAAACATTTTTGGAATGGTAAAAGTACAAGGATTGTTGTTCTGACAAAGTATTGGTGGTTTAAAAACGACCGTCGTACATTTGAGAACTAAATCATCTTTTAAATCCTCATGACGTCAACATTTGACTTCCAAACACTAATATTTTTTCAGAACAACAATTCTTGTACTTTTCACTCTTCGTAAATATCTGTGTTCACACACTTTTAAGCTAATTCGGCTTTAATACTCCGAGTTACGTATTCTACGGCCCACACGGTCACTCGACAGCTCGGTCGGTCGCCACTCACCATTGTGCGCTACACTATATCTAAGGAGTACAAGGGGTTAATCATACACCTGCCATTATTGCAACAGGTGTTAATGTTTGTAAGATAAAGGTAAATTGAATTTTACTAAGATTGGTTTACTAGCGGTAATAGAAAATCCGTGCAAAAGCTTTCAAACATGTACAATAAAGAAACACTACACCTGTCAGAGATTGCAACATGTGTTGACGTTTGTAAGATAATGACGAATTGGTTTTTACTAAGATTAGTAAAAAAGCGGCAATAAAAAAACCCGTGCAAAAGCTTTCAAACATGTACAATAAAGAAACAGAAACTACAGCCACAGTAATTTTGAAATATCCATATGAAGTTTTCTTTACACTTGAGGACACTCAAGCTACAGGGACAATAAAGCATCGAGAAAGAGGGAGTTTTAGATATTAAGCAGATCTGGTAGAGCAGTTGCTGAATACTGGAAGATTAATTCTCTTATTGGAAAAGAACTGCGATTAAACACAGGTGCTCGCTTGGAAACAGGCTTCTGTATGAAGGGTTTTCGAATATTTTGAGCATAAAGGAGATAAAGGGCGGCACCGAAAGTACTTTTTCCACAATCAATCAAACTAATTTTAAATGCGAATGTCAGTACCTTCAGCTGCCAGATCAGAAGTATTGCGTCTGAGGGATAGATGACCCTGATCGCGAGATACACAAACACAGACCGATGAGCTCAGCGGCCCACTTTCATGGCTTGTAACGCAGACACATATTTCTGGGAGCTGGTCTACGACGGTTAAATGTCCAGTCATTTCTTCCTCAGAAAGACCAACTTCTTCGACGTCAGTGTGGGTTTCCCCAAGAAGCCGCCCTTTGACATATGGCGCTTCCTCTGGCGCCTCCAGATTAATTTTGCGCATCGATTTATCAAAGATAATTGATTGCTCCACATCTATGGACACGCGAGCTGAACGAACTAACTCTTCGTCAGCAGATGTAACAAAGTCATCCTCAATATCGGTGTTGCTTACTTCTAATGGAATACTGACTGATCCGCACTTTAGATTTGATGTGTAGGAAGTTATTTCTTTACGCCTTTCGGCAGTAAAAGGGCCGTCCCCCTCTGCGCTAGCAACCACTTCAACGCCAAATGTTTTGAATATCTCTGGTGTGGCTCTATTTTCAGTATTGTCATACTCGTCTTCTTCAAGTCCGGACGTCGCGGACATGTCTTCAACATCTGTTTTCTCCTCTTGGGCATGGTGTATACTAAGTAACTGAAAGTTTGTTCCAAGATTCTCGACTTTTAACGATTCTTCAAAATCACTTACTTCGATCTCTTCGACGTCAGATTTACCGATTTGGAATTCTTGTACAAAAAGGGAAGAAGTAGCGTGCTTTAATCCAACCTGTTTCTTTGCTCGTCTTTTCTTAGACCAGCCATTTTTATTCGCATCTTCAGTGTCAGTTAATGAATCAAAAAAGTCAGTCCCCGCAGCTAACGTCTTTGATGTTTTCTTTTGATATTTGACCGAGTCAGTTGCTTTCACTGACCCTCCATCTATGTCGGGCAAATCGGGGCTTCTGCAATCGAAATGTTCATCCTCTGACTCACCCAGGATATACTCCGTGTCTGTTGTGCCAGCAGTTTCTTCCGCAGCAACCATCAGGCCTAGTGGCCGACCATCGCCTAAGGGCAGTACCACGGATTCTGGTCTACCTTCTTCGATTTCTTTAAGCAAAGTTAGTTCGCGAACTGGTGCAGGCATACGTTCATCAGTGACGTCAAAGTCAGGTTCGGGAGTACATGGGCGCAACGATTCGTCGTCTTCGTATATTTCAGTGTCTGTCAGACCACCTATGTCCGATACAAGAACATTTAGGACACCGAGTCCACTGTGCTCCTCAATGTCACTATGATCAGTGAATTTGATGTCTTCACAGTCTGTTCCGTATCTGTCCGCTATAATAGGCCCAGAATTCTTTTCCAACTCGACTGATTCGTCATGATCAGAGCTGTCACCTTCATCTGCCCTTCGCAGTGTAATTCTTGGAACTTTACGCTTTGTAACACATTTCCGCTGCAAGCCTAACTCTTCGTCAGAACTGGTGCAGCTGGACTCGCAACATTCTTTCTTATTACGAGAAGGGCGTGAGATGTGAATCACATCAACAGAGCCTCGCCCCTCTTTGGTTATACGTGTTTTTATTTCATCTTTATCAAAATCGACATCCTCAAAGTCCGTAAGCGCCTCCGTGACGTCTGGACTTACGCTTAAATAAGGGACCGGCGGAATATCAAGATTGACCCCAGGATTATCAAGATCCGACAGTGCCAACTCCTCTCCTTCTGTATCGGCTCCAAGAATTTCACTAGGCGAAGAAGGCGCAACTTGAGAAATGATCATTTGACCGCGTTCGGGTAGATCTAGCTCAGTTGGCGTAATGTCTTCCCTAACATGCTCTTCAGAAGCAGACAGGTCTAAATCTTCGATATCGGTTATACTTTCACTTTGCATATCAGGTATAAGGCCTCTTGGGGATTTGCTACGCCGTCGGCGCGAGCGGGGACTGGGCGATTTCAATCTGTTACTTGATTTTGCACAGTCTACTTGTTCATCACCTTGACTCCAAGTGTGGGATGGTGCAAGAAGTTTGCGTTTGGAAATTTTCTTAATGGAACGCGCAGAATGCTTATGTTTTTTTGCGAGATAATCTGGAGTTACTGAGGGAGACGGGGAGCATGAGATCGAACCTCTTAACTCGTCTGCAATGTCAACGTAACCGGTCTCACCAAGGATCGTATCAATTATGCGTAATTCGTCATCATTATACTCTACTTCCTCTATTTCGAAATCACCTTCATCATCCTCTAACTCCTCGATATCTGTGGACCCATCGACGAGTTCGCTCTCTAGTGCAACCAACGTAATTCCAGTCGGTCGACTTCTGGACATTGTTTCGAAGTGAGTTGGACTATCGCCCATTTTAAGTGTTTCGTGGAAAGTGTTGTCGAACTCAACACAGGCATCAATAGCAACACCAGGGCTTCTATGCCCGTCCTCGTCATCCCCGGTATCTGAGGCCTCAAACACATCCACATCTGTTAGATGGCTTGGGTCCTCAGTGAACAATAAACCTGGTGCGTCATGGGAAGCTGCCGAAGCCGATTCGTCGTCTCCTGAACTGATAGCGATGACAGGGATATCACACATCGTGAGAAATCCGTCGCAATGCTGACTTCTGGTAACGGGGGTGTCGCCCTGCTCCTCTTTTATCGCACAGAGCACCTGCGGTGGCACAAGTTTGATTAGAGGCAAGACGAAGAGAAAATTTAACAACACAAAATAAGA
>NW_026267190.1:1034501-1050150 GCF_000697945.3 Frankliniella occidentalis | reverse complement strand
AGCGAGCGTGTGCGCGCGCTTGCCCACGGGTGAAGTGCCCGTTCTTAACTGAATATAACGAAAGGTTCGCACACGTTTAAAGCGTGACCTATAAAGAAACCGGCAGCATCGTAGCATCGTAAACAATGCTTTGTAATTTTAAAGCGATGCCTTGGTATATCAAGGAAATATCGTATTTTGTTACAATGCTCTCTTTTTCTTTGTGATACAAGGCTCTGTGGGCTTTTCACAGCGCAGAGCTCTAAGAGAAAACGACAACGTGCTTGCTTGGTGGTAAAACCAAAACCCCGGTTCTGCACCTCTGAGCACCCACATAGCCACTGAGCAACAGCCCGTAAAATGAGACAGGAAAATACGATGATATATAGTTCGCGTTGAACACAACCGTTTATGAAAAGATAAGCCCTAAACGTAAGTACTAAAATCGAACGTGCACAACTCAAAAGTTTTACTGAAACAGAAAATAATGACATGCATGTTTGCAAACGCATCTACGATATTGTTTTATTGGCTTCAACTGTGTGTGTGTGTGTGTGTGTGTGTGTGAGTGTGTGTGTTTTAGAATCCTATAGCGCCTGTCCCCTCCCTAGTGAAAAAATCCAGTTTTGGACCAAATAATTTCTTATATTAACCCAATGACTCGACGCTCGTTACAACTTGCCTTGTTTTACTTAATTCCCACTTTACACGAAACCTATAAGCCATGCTTACAGGCGTCAAAGCTTCTGTTTAAATCGGGCAAAACTTTACCTTGCGATGCAATACTTCTGAAATACGGACCCCCAAGTTCATTGCTTAATCGCAACGCATCATCCGGTCCTATACTGGTGGTGTGTCCCATATAATAAAGTTCACGCACCGTGTCAGCGGTATCCACCGTCGATATAACGTCTGATCGCTTTGTTGCCTTAGGTGACACTGAGCGGGAGCGTCGCCGATCAGACGAGGTAGACGACGAGGGAATTGCTGTGGATTCCGACAAGGATGAGTCGGTTGTGTCGATGAATGACTGTTCGCCCTCGGTAGGACGGCGTTGTCGTTCAGGTTGGTGGTAGACAACCTCTACAGCTTCCGATGATTCAACTGTTCTTGTGAAAACCTCTGACGTGAGTAACTGGGTTACAAGTCCTTGATTCCCGGCACGCGCCAGGCGGCTTGGGCTTGAAGGCAGTGACGTCTGCAATCGTGGGTGGAGGGAATGCAACATTGGTTCTCTGGATGTTGGAATCGGTGCCGACGACGCGCGTCTCGAAACTGCCTCTCCTGAAGGACTCAGAATCCCAAGTGACTCAGCTTCGTCTTGAATCAAAGACGAACTATCAGGCTCAGTTAACTCAAAATCTTCCCCAGTAATTGTGGACGGTACGGATTCCTGGGATGTCTTCTTCTGGACGTTATTTGACGGCACTTTGGACGGCTTTGTTGTAGCTTTAGTGGACGATGACACAGGAATCGCACTCCGTTCCCGCCTCTTAATTTTGGACGGCTCAGTTAGCACAACACCCGTTACTGATGTTGATGTTTTAGTTGCATATTTGGTTTGGCGAACGCTTGTAGTATGGGAAGCAGTGTAGATTTTTTGGTGTGGTGCATCCTTACTGGTCATCGATTGCCTTTGGGTATGCTTGAAAGAAGCAGATGACGATGGTTGAGCTGTGTACTCACTTCTAGAGCGAGCTGTGTTACTTCTTGTGCTTGAGGCACTGCTGCTTTCTGATACGCGACGGGTCGATGATGACGTCGATGACACGCTTGAGGGTCTGGAAGTACCAGCTAATTTTGCTGTCTGTTTGGTGGAATATTTTCTTGGCGGAGTGTTATCACGCGGTGACTTTTGGACATGAGTTTGCTTCATTTTCGTGTTTTGGGCATCTTTTTCGCTCGTTGTATGTCTCGATCGTCCAGACTGAATAGATTGAGTTACACTAACCGATTTTGTTGTCTGTTTGAGTGGCACTCTTTTAGTGGGCGTTCCCTCTCTAGAGGACTTTTGGCTGCTTGACAGCTTCTCTATAGTTTCTTGCGATTCTTTTCCCCGCTTTGCATCGCGGGAGACGGTTGAGCGCATGTAGTTAAAAGCAGAGGTTTGACGGTAAGGACTTTGGTATTCAGTCTTTTTAATTTCTAATGAACCCCTTGATTTAACTTTACTAGTTGATATATGTGGTTCCATTGCAGAAGTCGACAGCTGATCCTTACTCTGCGCAGATCTCTTGGATGGCAAATCAACAACAGTCCGCTGCGATGTTGTGCTTGATGTCGAGGTTCTTGTGATATTTGTATACTTTCCCTCAACAGATCCAGATGCTGTAGAGCTGCTTAGCTTTTGAAACTTCTCTGCCCGTGCTGTTCTACTCACAGTTGAGGATCCCGTGCTAACTTTTCTCGACATTTTTGAAGAAACTGCCTCGACACGACGTTTCGAAGTTTTCAAAGCAAGTAATTCTTTGTCATCACGAATGTTTCCATCCGTTAAATCTTCAACAGCTGTTAGCTCGTACTCAATTTCAGTTGACATTGGAACATCTATTGATACTTCAATCATATCATCGTTTCTTTCAATCTCTTTGTTATTCGGCGGGTCACAGTTTGGGGACTCTGCCTGAGACGTAACCAGAGCACTTTGTTCTAATAAGTCTCCAACAGCGTAATCACGCTCAACAAAGTCCTCCGATGATACTGTAGAGAATGTGTTGTCTTCAGCGATCCCAGCTGTTGCACCACCAGAAATCCGCTGCAACACCCCAGAGCGCGAGCTTTCCTCGACACTAGCTCTGTGTTTAATCTCCAATGTTTGGGACATTTGGAATGATTCACTGTCTCCTCCAACAATGCGCTCACTACCCCCAGTGAATGAATCTCTGTCATTAGATGTGTCAGTAATTTCAAAACTTGACCCAGTCTCTACTGCATCTGAAACAGTAGTTATCGAGACGTCCGTGACATCAGAGGAAACCTCCTCAACTGTTGTATCAATGCACACTGCTATTCCACCCGTAAAATGTTTTGATTCAACTACAGTCCCACTACGGAGTTCGTCGAACTGTTCTCCTCGAGAGGCAGAACCCCTAACACATGTTTCTACTTTCATAGCATTACTTAAATCACAAGACTCTATGAGATCAACAGACTCAATACAAGGTGCATTCACAACCTCTCGCGATTTCTTAGTGCAGGTGAGATCGTTTCCACTATCAATGCTACTTTGTGCTTCATTGGAAGATGTAATTTCGGATAAAGAAGTAATGTGCGTAGTTCTTAAAGCATACTGTTCCAGAGCGGAACTTTGAGAAATGGCCGTGGATACATCGTTTGGATCTATAATATGCGACTTTGTACTACCACTCAAGGCGTCAGACGACTCTGGTTTGAAGTCAACTTGTGCTATGTCTTGGGAAACAGGTAACGGCTTTGTTGACTGCAAGTTTTCACAATGAGAAACTTTTTCAAGATCAGCAGTTATTGATGGATGTTCCCCAGGTGGACAATAATTATCAACTTCACTTAGAATAACCTGAACTTTCTCGGTAGACCGAAAACTTTGAGAAGGCTCTGAAAAAGACAAACTAATAGGAGTGGCTATTTTCTCAAATACATTAACATCATATTCATGAGCTGCAACTTGGCGAGGATGCGACTCGCTTCTATCACTAAGTTTTGGCTTATCTACGCCAGGTTGAACAGAAGCAAAATTTTCTTTTTCTCCTTGTGGTTCTCCCATGTCTTTATCATTAGTACCAGCAGGTGCCTTTGAAATGGTTCCCCGCTCTTCAGACAAAAAAGCACCAGTAAGAGTACTATAACGCTCAAGTAGCAATTCGCTACTAATGTGACTAACACGTTCTGGACGGGCCTCAACAAGTTTTCGCTCTTCGACTAAAAACCGATCCGTTAAAATTGAGATACTGGCCTCTGCATGGGCATCCATATCTGGATTAGCGGTTTTTAAAGGTTGATTATCAAGTATGATTGGCTCGCTGACGTCAGAAGGTTCAAAAGATGTGAGCTCAGGCACAACACGCCTTACACACATCTCTTCAACCTCTACAGGATACGATTCAGTAGACGCGATGTCCCGTGTATGACGTGCTGAACGAAGCGAAACAAGGTTTGGAGGTGAAATGCTACTTTTCTGGCGATGCAGTTCATCGTCAGCCACTTCACGGAACTGGGAAAAATCGACATCAGGGAAATTCTCATCAATACTAGCCCTGTGCACAACTTTTTGAATGCAAACAGGTTCATTGCTAGCATCGCCCGAAACATGTGCAATTCCTTCCTCTAATTTTGTGTGGGAAACATCACTTCCAGATAACTCAAAGGATGATACGGGAACGCCAGGTGCCTGCTCCAAGGCACTCTGAACAGCCAAGAGTTCCAAATCAAAATCAGAAGACGACTGACTTATAACCTGGGACTCTTCAGGAACGTCACTTACTTGTGTTCGGAGCGTTTTCGTGGGCGACCCTACACTGAAGGTATGTTTTTTCATAACTGATTCCTCAGCGACGATGGGAAACAAATCTCCGCCAGTCACCGGTGGGGCGGTCAGTGTCAGAGCAGTCTCAACCGCAACAGCCTTGACAACATCAACTGTTACGTCATGTGAAATAGGATAACCGGTGTCCTCACTATCTTCGGCCACAAAACTGCTGTCACGGTAGCTATCACCAACATTCAGAGGATTTACGGCCTCCTCACTAGAATGCCCTAAAATTACAGCTACCTCCTTAAATAAAAGATTGCCATCCGATTTCTCGACAACCTGTTCGTGAACTATCGAAGAACTGTTTTGCTTCGTCAAATCAAAATCCGATTGAGCAAAAGACCCACCGACCGGAAAAGCAGTCTCTTGAGAATGCTTGCCTTTAAGGTTTCCATCACTCTCCTCACTGCCAACATCAGCTGCTAACAACAAATCAATCTCAGGCTCCGTAAAATTAATAACTTCTGGATCAGTCAAAACGTCAGACAAGGTCTCCACAGCCATCTCTACAACACTTTCAATGCCAACTTGAAAAGCAGTTGACTGCAATGGAATAAAACCTTCATTTGAACCTCCTAAAACCCTCTTCGAGTCTTCTGACAAAACAGTGCCTGCCACATTCTCATTGCTGCTCTCGACTGAGCCCTTGGCCACGGCAGCAAAAGCCTTGACTTCAACAACGCCCGCATCAAGACTTTTTAGCTCATCGCTTACAACCCTGTAATCAGTAACAGCAACAATCTCGGCTTCGTCCACTAAAGCGTCATTGAGGCCCTTAAGGTCTGTACCAATGTAAGTCACGGTGTCCTGCGCTTCGATTCGAATTTCAGTAAGTTCCGCATTGTCGGCGCCTGCCTCGAGGCCTGTAAGGCGTTCATAAGCTACACCTTCAGAAGGTTCGCCTACTTTCTCGGCCTCGCCCACAAAAGCGCCCACAAAAGCCTCCGCACCCATTCTTATGTCTGCAGCGACGTCAGAGACAGTGTCCTGCACTCTGATTTTGACTTCATCCACTTTCTCGGCGGCTGTGCTCGCGACGCCATCCTTGACCTCGACAACTTCTTTCTTGGCGGACACAGCAGCTTCTTTCGCCTCGCGTGGTGACTTGTCGGCTATATCAGACACGCTGTCAGCAGTGTCCTCGCTTTGTCCCATCGGCAAACTGTCTTTTGCTTTACATTTGCCCTTCTTCGAGATCTCGTCCTTTTCGTGCTCAGCGGAATCCTTGATGTCAGAGACAGTGTCTGCCGCCTTCTCTTTGCTCTCCTCGACCGCCTCCTTGGCCTCGGCTACAGTAGCTTTGGCCTCGTCGGCGCCCGCCTCGAGACTTTTCAGCCCGTCGCTAACTACCTCGTCTACGGCATCGCCTACTTTCTCGGCCCCGCCCACTACAGCGTCCTTGATCGCCTCCGCGCCCTCCCTTACGACTGCCGCGACGTCAGTCACGGTGTCCTGCACTTTGATTTCGAGTTCATCCGCTTTCTCGGCGGCCGCGCTCGCGACGCTATCCTTGGCCTCCACAACTTCCGTCTTGGCGGCCTCGGCCGCTTCTTTCGCCTCGCGTACCGACTCGTCAACTTTGTCCGACACGCTCTCAGCAGCGTCCTTGCCTTTGCCCATCAGGGAACCGAAGAAGCCGCCTACTGCTTTCTTTGCCTCTTTTACTTTACTTTTGCCCTTCTTCGAGATCTCGTCCTTTTCGTGCTCAACGGAATCCTTGATGTCAGAGACAGTGTCTGCCGCCTTCTCTTTGCTCTCCTCGACCGCCTCCTTGGCCTCGGCTACAGTAGCTTTGGCCTTGTCGACCTCTTGGCGAATTTTAACCTGTTTTTCTGCTAATTCTGTTCCTTTAGCCATGATTTGCTCTGTTTGTAATGTATCTTTTTTAATGGGGTCGATCTTGTTTGTTTGGTACATCTTTTGTTCGTTTTCTAAAAATAATTGTGTTTGTTCTGATTGTTTTAAAGTACTTTTGTCTCCGATTTGATTTACGTTTGATGCTTTGCATAGCATATCTGTTTTAGGTTTCGGTGGTTCATCTGTAGTTTTTCTTTTTTCCGAGAAGGCTTGCAGATCCTGCTCTATTTCTGTATTTATTTCGTCAGGATCTGTTTTATTTTTTGTTTCGTCATTTGTTTCTTCCGATACGTCTTTACCCTTGCTTCGTAGTGAACCAAAGAATTCTCCAACCACCTTCTTTGCTCCTTTTCCTTTTATTTTACCCTTTAAATATTTGTCTTCTGTTTCAATCTCTGCCATGTCAGCAACTTGGTGCTCTGTTACGATTGGTTTGCTTTGTATTTTAAGGATATCGTCTGTTTGGTACATTTGTTGCTCGTTTAACAAGAAAGCTTTGGTAGTAGCAAGTGTAGTTTTGTCTGTTTCTGCCTCAGTTTCTGTGAGTTTTGTGTCTTTGGTGGTAGATTCTTTGGCTTCTTCGCCATCTTTACTCTTTCCCCGAAGGGCTCCGAAGAACCCTCCGGCCTTCTTTTTGTGTCCCATTTGTCCTTGCTTTAGTTCATTTTCGTCCGTCAGTGCTATTTCAGAGCTTTTCGTTACACTTTCAATTGTTTCTGTGTCAATATGTGTGTCATCCTCATCGACGTACTTTAAGTCTGGTTCCGCGTGATAGCTTTGTTTTTCGTTCAGCAAAAAATGTTTAGTTGAAAGTAAGTCTGTATTCCTTTCACCTACACTGTCTAATTCGTCGCGTATTTGTGTTGTCACTACTGTTTCCTCAGATATATTTTTCATTTCCTTTTCACCTTTCTTTTTCTTTTTTGACTTTTTAGGAATTGCACTTCTTCCAGAATCGCTTTCTTGTTCTGAATCTGAGTCCCTTGACCGTCCCATTAGTGATCCAAAGAAACCACCGACTGCTTTTTTAGCTTCTTTTACTTTTCCTCTTATTTTGTGCCTTGTTTCAGGTGTGGATTCTCGCGAGTCTGCGGCTGGCATTTCAATGTCTTTTTCTAGTCTTTCCTCGACTTCAATAATTATTTGTTCATCAGTTTTGACAGAAGAACCCTGACTAAGAATGGCCTCAGCCTTCGTTATTTCTTGTTTTACCTTTTCCTCTTTTACGTTTTTCTCTTCATCCAATGCTTTCGTTGCATCTGCTAAAAGGCGCGCATCTTCTACGGCTATTTTTACGGAGGGATCCTTTTCGTCTCTTATAGTGCTCACGTCTGTAAGTACGAGACCCGTTTTTAAACCGGGATGAAAATCGTGCAAACAAGCACGCTCTGATTTGAGTAAGTCATTTGTCACCTTTAAAGTGGTTTTAGCATCTACTACGCTGATATCTACTGCTGTCGGGGTTGTAATTGGCTTGTCAGTGTATACGTCGGGCGATTTTCCTAATGAAACCACTTTTATCTCTTTGTCTTCGATTTCGGAAGATGCGTTTTCAGAAGACTTCATTCTTTCATCAAATTTGGTAGTCACGATTTTCTCAGAAAGAGATTTAGACTCAGATTTTATAGACATTATGTATTTTGAAGGTTCCCCTCTATCTCCCGATACCTTTATCTCGTCATTTACCTTATCCTTTTCGTCCTTTACTAGGTGTGCGTACGACCTGTCAGAAATGCACTCCACACTTTGGTCCACTAGCTGTTCGCCCTCCTGACTAGGTTTCGAGACTGCATCTAATGCCATTGATTGCCCTACGGCCACACAAACAATCAAAGCAGACCGAAGTTCGCTTTCAACTGTTCGCCCATCATCAGCCCTAGCACTGCTAACGTGAATTGTTTCGTCTGTTTCAGATTTCTCTGAAGTATGTATATTTCGCCCTTTACGTTCAGCCTCAAGCAAGTCATGGGTGGCCTTAATTGCTAGCACCGTCGCGGGCTCAACTTTGCCACTCTTCACTTTCTCAGAGCCCTCATCAAGTTTTTCGTCTGCTACTGCTTGGGTTTCCAAAACTGAATCTACATCTTGTGTAGATGCAGATGGAACGCGTAAGTCTGCTTCCGAACTTAAAACCTTACGTTCACCGGGAGGTGAACACGGTCTAGTATCGCCATCTAAATCCGAATCAAGTCGTTCGTGGTCGTCGGGCTCCTTATGTTGAATTGTAAGTTCAGTCGTTTGGCTGCAGCTTACCTCTGGTATGAGTGACATCCCCGTTGCCCTAGCTAGAGCCAAGTTTAAAGTGCCTAAATCTGATCCCTCAGGGGTTGGAGTCAAATCTGGTTTCAGCTGCCGCACTTCCTGCTTTATTTGACGGGTGCATTCGGCTACCTCTGACATTAGATCAGACACGTCCCTCTCTGTTACAACATGATCAGCTTCTTTCTGCAAACTGCGTGGTCTGGGGTCACATACCTCTTTTCTGACAACATCTACAACATGAGATCCATCAATGCTACTAGTAGTGGAGAGAGAACCAACATTTTCCTGATGAGTTGTTGCTCCTTTCTGCAGTTCCATGGCGGAAAGTGTAGCGGAGCTTTCAGTGCTTGCAGAATCTTCTTCAACTTGTGCGCTAGGAGAAGACATTTCTGGGGTTGCGGTGGCAGCATGGTCAGATGTGAGAGCATTGTCTACAGTTGTGTTTTCCGCAGTCAATTCGGTGTCATCAAGCGTCTTTCTAATCCGCTCAAGTGTGGTTTGCGCAGTAAGCAAGTCAGGAGCCAATGTTTTAATTGAATGGTGTTGGTTTGAAACCTCATTGGGTACTCCAGAAACGTCAAGTTTCTCGCTTATCCGCTTAAGTGTCTCTTCAGTTTTATGCAGACATGTCTCAACACCCGTCGGCAAACCTTCATCTCGTTTTTCAGTTAAACGGTTTTCATGGTCACTTGAAAACTCGGGAAGGATATTTTCAACTGTATCTCTTAGCTTCTCCATTGCACTAACCGTAGCTGCTAAGTCTTGGGCAAATGGTTGCCGTTGTTGTTCACTGTGAGATGTCACAGTCTTCACATGAGCTATTGTTTCTTTGACAGTTTCAACTTTGTTCATTTCATGTGCAGTTGTTTTTACTGTAAATGTCAGGACAGAGCTATCTTCCCTGTTTTCCATTTCTGTCGTTTCTTCCCTAGTAGTCTTGACTACGACTTGCTTCACCTCTTCTCTTTCAATAATCTCGTCCACGTTTTCCTCGAAAATCTTTCTATCATGTAAATTTGACTCTTGAGGAGCTTGTGGTGTTTCAGTCGTTTTACTTGTTTTCTGGAGTTCTTGTGATTTGGTTGTAATTGGATGTACACTAACGTTATCCAAATTAGTTTCCTGTACAAAAACGGTTCGTTTTCCATCTGATTGCCCTGCTACCTTTACCGTTAATTCTTCACGATCGCTTTCTATGCTTTTATTTATATCTTCCATCACAGAAAATGTTACTTCAGTTTCGACTTTGTCAATAGAAATTTTATCATATGAAGCGCCTCGTGGTGGCGAGTCTTTGCTGCTCGAGCGCCGAGCATGCTTTGGGGTGCCCAGACTGTCTTCAATTTCCTCCACGATTTTTGATACACCCGGGTGTGATCTCAAACTTTCTTCGTCAGAATCGTCGTCCACCGTGCGTTGCACAGCTGTTTTAAGGTCTTCTCCTTCATCTGGCTCGGTAAACACCTTTTGGAGCTCTTTCACCTTCGGTCCTATTTTCTTGGGTGGACTTGGGTCCTTCTGTGGCAAACTGTGTGAAGTTTCCGGACCAATCTGAATTACTAATTCAGTTTTGAACCGTTTAGATTCTGTGTCTTCCTCAGGACTGCGTGCGAGATCCGCGTCATGGGGCAAAACAGGGGCCGACGCCGAGATAGAGCTTAATTGTTTGAGAGACTCATCATCCGAGCCAATTGGGCTCACTCCTGCGTCTTTTGTATCCACAGAATCTGTGTAGACGGACGCTTCTGAAGTAGGAATTTCTATAGGAGAAAGTGCTACGGAACTTGACTCAATCTGATAATCGTGAGGACTTGTGCCCATCTCTGTGAAACTAACAAGCGTCACTTCTTCGTCGTAAAATTTCATGTCAGAAGACATCGGTGGGAGGCCAATATCATCAGGTTGGATAGGACTCAATCCAGCATCGGTTAATTCTGATTCTTCTCCGTCAATGTCAGCGTCGATGTCCCTGTCGGCTCGGCCACGCGCTGGCTGCTGTGCTGGACTAGTGTCCGTTGTTCCACGTGTTAGACTAATGCCAGTATCTGTTATGAGATGTGATGCACTTTCGTCCGTACCAGGACTGTCAACAGAAGCTATAATAGCTTCACCCTGGTCGTACCGGTACACACTTTCCTCGCCACTAAACAAAACAGTTTCTTCTTTCTTGCGCTCCTTTCTACTAGGCAGTATAAAAATGCCACTGCTATGTTCTGGGCTTGACTGATCTTTGTACGTAACCTTCGCACAAGAGCGCTGTGGATCCACACCAGTTCTTGCTGAACGCCGTAGAGGTGACTCACTTTCCTCGGTGACGTCAGCGTCAAAGGACGCCGACGCCGAATCTTTCCCACCAGGCTCCTTTCTTGTGACGCTTATGTGCGACTCTGACCGAATCGATATCTCTACATCCTGACTTCCGTACAAAGTCACTGTACTCTCTGATGAAGCACTTGCGTCCCGTGTGCGTACCTTTTTGTGTCCAATTACGAGTTCAAGTGTAGGGGGTGTCTGCACTACTCTGCAAACAGCAGGTGGACTGGTTGATCGTGAAGATTGTCGTGGACTTTTATCACTGGTCGTGGAGTCTGTCGGAGGGTTGTCGTCTCCCACACCACCCGCAAGTCGATCGACGTCCTTGCGATGCTCAGCCCGCTTCTCGTCAGCAGCTCCCTTCTCCTCCCCCGGTGATTCGAGCTGCTTGAACTCCACCCCCATGGCCTGCATCTTATCGATCCGTGCAGCAACGTCTCTCTTTTCGGAGGATAGAAGTGATGTCGCCCGGGAGCTGTGAGAGGCGCCCTGAGGGGCGCCCGGAGTGGAAGGCGTCCGCACCGCCTCCTCGTCGCTTTCATCGGGGACGGCGATGAACCCGTGCCTAGTGGTAATACCCGAGGGCGGCGTTTCCAATAGGAACTGCTCCTGGAAGCTGTCTGCGTCCAGGTCCTCATCCTCTTGGGGCGATGCGGCGGCAACCGCCACTGCAGCGTGCAACCAACATACAGGACAGGTTACAGGGCCGTTCGCTTCCATGCGCTCCAGAAAACACTCTCTCCGGGGAAGTCCAGGTGTGTCCGGGAGCGTGGGTCAGGCGTGAAGGAGAGGGGGCCGGTGATAACAGACAGCAGCCAAGAAAAACAAGCCAGCAACGTTCCATCCATTGCAAGAAAAAAGCCAGAAAAGGTTCACTACTGAGCATGTATCTTCTCCCAGTGACCACACTTCCCTTCTCTACGCTAATCGAGTAGCGGCAAGGACGTTCCTCTCACACATATAGCCAACGTGAACATTTGAGGGTCACCTACAAGTTCGAGAAACGTCCCTACAATGTGACCCCAGACCTTTTGCGAGAGGGCACAGTGGCCATGTCATGCATCAAAAAGCAAAGTGACGGATCAGCGGCAGCTCCAGACATTTCGACATGCGACTACTGACCTGAGGTGGACCTCAGTTACGCTTCAGGGCACTCGCGTTCCTCTGCGGAACCAATAACGCCTCTAGTAACGCACCACCAAAAAGCATTAGATTCTGTCACCACAATTAAAATGTTGACACAGGCGTGAGAACGATTTTAGCAGTGTTTACATTTCAGAACATTATACTTGGCTGAGCTGCCTTGGTCACGCTGCCCGTATACTCAAACATCCCAATGCAAAGAGAGCTTGGGGACAAAATTGTCGTCACTTAATAATTGGCAATGACCAGCGGCTCGCCAAAAGTTGAAAAGCCTGAAGAAAATCCTACGACTATGAAACCTAGAGTGGTCATAATTTAAATAGCCTGACACCATTGTCACCTTCCCAGTACTTAAAAAACTGTCACCAGCGTTAGCGGAAGCCCTGCATAAACGTTCGCTTCTAACTTTGCTTTCTCCTCTTTCCGAATGTGCTATTACGTGCTCCGTATTCGCGACAATTCACCCAGTTACCGTTTCCTAAGTGCGGTAAAGCTGATAACTTTGAAGTGAGATGAGTTTGCACGGTGCAACGTCATAGAATGATTGATGGTTGTGTATAGATGGGCATAGTGTGGCAGATCCTCTTGAGCTGTGATCGGTGGCTAAATGGGTACAACATGAATTGACAACCAAACATATGTTTTCTGCACGTAGGAGAGTGATTACGCCAGTAGCTAAGCGAAACTACGCAGTTCGCATTCAATAACGCATTGCATGCATAATAAATGGTGCGCGCGAAGCAGCGTGTAGACATCAGCTTGCAGCATGCCCTAAATCATGAGGTTTGCCGACCAGGGAGGCACCCCATCCCATTTCTGCAAATTTTAGGCAAGGACAACACAAAAATATTCACCACGGCTTAAACATCGTCCTCGAAAGGTTTTTTGAATGAGAACGGACAGTCGCACCTGTTTAGCGTAGGGCGTTTGATAGTGAGCAAACCAATAAACGACAAATTTCCCGTACCCAATTTGTGTTATAAAATCAATTAATTTTCAGAAACTACTTCCCCCACATGTCAGGCCGTATATAGATTAAAAGAAACCCCGCTTACTTAATTTACGTTCTAGATTTGAGGTGTACTGCGTTTCTGACGGCAAAGTTAAGGTAACGCGGATTAACTTCCCGACGTCAGCGATACAGCATGTGTACTACACTACAGCAAAAGAAAGAAAAAAAAGCATTTCATCGTCTAGCACTCACCTGAGGTTTGAAATATCAAATTAAAAGTTCGTGCATGTTTGCCCTACTGATTGCAAATTAGAGAAACGGGAGTTGACAGCAAGGAACGGGAGGGGGGTCGGGGAACATTGTAAGTAATCACGCAAGTCAACAAAACACAATAGCAAAGTTTCGTAACGATCCGTGCAATTATTCAGTAACAGACGTTTATTGGTGTTAATTTAATATTTTATTCTGGAGCGGTACCCTAGCAGGCGACTGCAAAGACCCGTCTGCTTTTATATTGCCCGCTGTACTGACCGCATGCGTGCGAGTGCATTGCCTATACCGTGTGATCAGGCTACGACACAACAGTGTTGCGGGTTTGCACACCGTAGAGGCCATGGCGCCTTACGGGTAGAGCAAGTGGCAACCCAGCATACTGTTGTGTCGTGGCCTTGATACACGGTACTTTCGGGGCCGCAAAGCTCAAAAAGGATAGGCAAACCCACAGGTACGCCCTGCGCGTTGTACAGTGTAACCACAAAAGAGGAAGGGGTTTGTCATCCACCTAGCGGAGGGCACTAGCAAATACTATTTGGCACATGTTCAAGTAGTTAGTCCAATGCAAAAAACGCAACAAGTAGGAGTTATTTCTTTGCGGTGCCGATTATTAAAAATATTATACAGTTGCCTTAGGTTTGTCAAAACAGCTCGCGGCGGAACCTTTGCAGTTGTGAATACGGAGTACGGGCTGGGGTCTCACGCACACTCACTTTCACAGATGCATTCACACTCAATTAGAATACGTTAAGATTAAACCAATTATAAATAAGCCGCTCAACAACCAACAAACACAATATTCGGTCCACCTATAATAATTCAGTAACTTCACCTTTCAACATACCATTACACAAGGAAAATTCAATGTATACAAGAAAAGATGACTACAGTCAAGATTTTTAAGTAAATTTAATCTACTGGTCATGCTGAAAATGCGTGTGGGCGGGAGCGTTTTCAGCCAACAGCCAGCAGAAAACTACAAAACAGGGGGCAAGCGTAACACTGCTGGCAGGTGAGGCGAGCTTTAAAAGTGCAAGGAAAGTGTAAAGGATATGTAAAAGCGAACTCGACAAATGCATTTCTGTCGAAAAGACGGAGAGTTGCGAGTAAAAACTATTCCACCCGAGGCGAAGAAACCGGTCGTGTAAGTTGTACTTAAGTTATTTAAGTCACCGTTTTTTTTTTTATTATGTTTTCAACTCTACTTTTTAAGGCACTTGAAACATCAGATCATATCACGTTGGTAATAGCAAACTGTGATAGGCAGTTTACTGGGCAACCCAAATACCTGCATCTTAAGAGTTCAACTGGCATGCACTTCAAATCCTTCGCGTCTTTTCATGCACACTTGCAAGTGTTGGACACCCAATGTGTAATGCACTTCATTACGATGCACACTAGACTCGGATTTCGGATAGTAGTGAAGTGGGGTACTCCAGACTCCAGCTTCCTACTGATTGGTTCGTTTTACATAAATTAAAGCGATATGATCTAGTTACATTTTTAGACGCTTCAAATGCTTTTATACCTTGCCATCTACAGTACAGGTGGTTGAATGGTTTCTCCTCACAATTTCCGCGATTACACTATACCGCACGCATCTGCCTGCCATCTCTCGCCTTACGGTGCATTTCGACCCGAGCGAGTAGGCAACCCGAACGCACACATGCGCTACAGTCTACGCACAGAAACATTTGAGGCAAATCAGCCACCTAAAGAAATTCATTTAGCGAAATAAAAACTAAACTGGTTTTTCCATTGCTCTACAATGGCTTCAACACAAATGTGCTTCACATGGTACCAGCTACATTAAGACCGTTGACGCTATCTGATCTTAAACAAAAAGTGCACTTGGGGAAAACGGACTAATTCGGAGGGGTTTAGGGACATGATCCAAGCGATGCGTGGCTTTCCATTGGTATTCGTGCTAACCCCACCACACCTTTCTACCCCCCCCCCCTCCATAAAAATTGAAACGAGGGCGACTTACATTGCCAGTGCAGCAAAGCAGCGACACACACACACAGACATGGGCCTACAAAGTTGATTGACATCTTGGATTGGCGTCCATGGTGGCGGTTTGATACACTCACTCACTCTGGTAGGGAGGGTCAGGTTACTTCTGACGTCATACTCTTGCTAGCCAGCCTAGCCCTACCTCCTGCCCAGCCGAGGGCGCAGCCGCAGCCGCCACACGGAGGTGCGGGGGTGTCAGTGTCGGGGACCTAACAAGCGCGCCGGGCCAGACCAGCCAGGCCACAGAGTCACGTGGTTACACTGTTTGGGTTGCTGTTTCTAGGTCGGCACGCTAATTCTGTTACTGAAGACCCACGTAGGGTATGTAGGGCCACGCCGCCCCCCCC